>NW_009603204.1:80339-95153 GCF_000690535.1 Cariama cristata
TAGTCCGGTCGGGGACGGCCGGGTCCCCCCCCTGCCACTGCAGTGGTGTGAACTGCTGTGACCTGCAATTCCCCGACCAATCATCCAGAATCTCAATATTGAATTTGTATACTTTTCCTTTTATTTCTATTATCAGTAGTATTAGTGTTAAAATTGTTGTACTCTTTTCCATTATTATTGTTCTATTAAAGTAGTTTTAATTTACAACCCATAGGTCTCTCTCCCTTTTCTCTGTTCCTTCGCCTCCCAGTGGGGAGGGAGGGAGTTAACAGAGAGCATCTGCCGCCCCTTTTAAGAGCCAGTCCAGCCTTAACGAGTGACACTACCTCACAGGATTAAGAGATGATTGTTTCCCAACAGTCACATACCTGAGACAAGGAAAACAGGGTCCAAAACTTGCAGCCAGCTGCACCACCACTGCATCACATTTCTTCACCTCTACAAAAAGGCCTACAAGGGATCAAAGGTTTCCCCAGAGCCTTCCTTGGAATCTACAATACTTTGTCAAAAGTTCTCCAGTTTAACTAAGCAGCTTTTCTCAATGAAATTTCTTCAGCCAGAAAATCTCTGACTGGCTCGGCCTCCTTCAAAGGTTTCATCCGGAGGGTCACCAAGGATCTGGTTTCTTCTACTTTTCTCTTTAGGAAATCAGATCATAGGCTCTTCTTTCTGGAATTAATCAGCTCTGGCTCTGCCAGAAGTACTTCAGGTAGAATCTTTTGATATTGATTATTTTGGATATTTGGGGTTTAGTTACAGTTTGTATATGCATTTATGATAAATTATGAGAAATCCAGCAGCTCTTATTTTATCTGAACGTGTTTGGTTATTGTTGATGTTCACATCTGCCCGTACTGGAAATGGGAATAAACAAAAACAGCACCAACAGCAATCACACTCATGCTTTTGCATATTAATCTGACTTTGTAGGTACTGAGTTATATCTGCTGGACTTTCTTTTCTGGGATATGGCAATGTCCTATCAAAGTGATAGCCAGTTGTTAGAATGTATTTGGCTTTTCTGCCATTATAACCATGATTGGTTCTTTTCTGCTTTTCCATTGTCTAATCAACAGTGAATTGTTAACAGGTTGTACAATTGCAGAGCAAGGATGTTCACGTGGATTTAAATAAATCAAAGGGCCCTCTTTTATAAGTGAATCAAAATCAAGCCTCTTGTAAAGTTAAAAAATGTTTTTGAATTTCTTTGTCCATTTTCTCTAATCTTTCTTGCATCCTTCACTCTGACTCTGCCTGACTTGCTCTGTGATCTCAGTCATGCTAAAAGATAATACACTTTTCTTATTCCTTTTGCTCCAGTAGTATTTTCCTGGTAAAATGCACTCTTGTCTTTTCCCGCTAGATTATCTTGTTCCTTTTCTTTTTCTTAGTTATCTTGGATGGAGGGCCTAACAGATTCAGTGCTGGATGCTAAAATAATTGTTATACCTATGACATAATCTTTCCTTATCAGATGTGTTTCAAAATGAAGGGTAGAAGTGGGAAGAATGCACAGTGCAGCTATGGACAGTCTATTCTGAAGCATGACAGATGATACACCATTGAATCTGCTCGATTCTTCAGCAACACCAAAGACACTGACTGGCACTAAAAAAGGGGGAGGGAGAAGACACATAACAGGTCACTGAGTTCAATGGAATATATTACAGAAACTAGGAACAAAAGGCAAGGAATCTCTTGAGTCTAGTCTTCTAATTGCATAGGCAACCAGGTGAGATGACTTCTTTAATAAAAGAATCATTCTCCATTAAAATTTAGTTAATTTTTTTTTACCCCCACTACAGCTATTGGGAGTCTGGAAAATTCACTTTTCTGATGGTTTGAATCATCTCGGCATTTCTTATCTAAGCATGAGCTGCTTTTTCATTTGTCAGCCTTGTCCCATAGCTTTATATGGCTGTTTTCCAGCCTGGTGTCTAATAAATACATTTATAGACATCAGCCATGTCTCCTTTCAGCTTTTTGCTTAGCTAAACAAAAGCAGCAAAGCACTTCACTCTCCTCCCTGAGTGGTGGCTCTCCAGTCTGCCAGCCATATCAGTTGCACCTCTCTGCAGTTATTCCAGTTTTAGTACATTTTCTTGACTCCAAGTGACAGAGTTTGTGCACAGAATTTCAGATAAGGCCACACTCTCAGGTCTGTGGATGGCATGAATATTTCTTTTTTATTATAGAAAAATATAATACCATATTTTATGTGTGTATAAAATATTCGGGAACACATATTTTATGTAACAAAAGAACACCAGTGATCCTTTTTTGTAATGACTTTGTTCCCTAGATTAATGGAAACTATAGATTTCATACTTATTCTCATTATGCCTGGATCTTAAAAAAAGATTGATCCCAAGACTGATTTTTGAGGATTCCTGCTAGTAAACTTCCTGTGGTTTGATACTGCGTCTTTCAATACCACCTGTTGCCATCTCTCCATTAGACAATCTCTTATGCACTTTACAACTCTTCTCCTAATCCTCCATTTCCTATGTGATGCTGTTTCATATGCAGCACAGATATAGATAAGATGTATCACAAATCCTTTGTCTAGAAAATCAGTTATCTTATTAAAGAGAGATAACAAATTCACTTGGCACGATCTATCTTTAGTAAATCCTTTTTGTATGTTATCCCATTTTCCATTTACCTCGCTGTCTTCAATTATTTTTTCCTTCAAAATTTCTTCTAAAGCAACTGAGGTCAAACTAATGGGTTTGTAGCTGCATACATCTCCCTTTTAGAAATGGATACTACATTTGCTATTCTCCAGTCAGACAGTATCGTGTCTGAGCTGCTTCCTACCACGTTTGGGATTTTATGTTCCCTTTCTTGTCAGAATTGTGGAATGGAGTTTATTTGATATGTCTCCCTGGCCTGAGTGCACTGTGCTTTTAGTTTTGCTTCGCGTTTGGTAATTTCTATCATCATAACTTCTTTCCCATTATTTATCCCGTTTCCCTTCTGGTCAATATTACTGAAAACATACACAAAGTAGTCACTGAGTTTTTAATTGTAGCTAGGTTTTCTTCATTTCCATTGATTCCCCCTTGTATTGAAGTCCCGTATTTCACTTGGTCTCATTTTATCTGCATGAAGATTGTTTTGCTGTTTGTTTCGATACCCCTTCTAAATTGCAGTTCAGTCCGATTATTGACAATTTTTGCTTTACCTTATGTTTTGACCTCTAAAACACATCTGTTTCTGTTAATATGTCTTTTTGTTTTCTCCCGTGCCCTGCATATCTCCAATAATCTTCTTGAAGGAGTTCTTCCTTTGCGTGGATAGCTTGACCACTTTCCCACGCATTCTCTCCCTTCCATCACCTACACATTCCACATTGTTTTAGGACCTTTGATTCAAAGTAATTCCAAGGCTCTTCAACATTCAAGGTCTTGAATAGATCAGACTGTTTAATTTCACTAACAAGACCTTATAGGTTATCAAAATTTGCTCTTTGAGTTATAAAGCCTTATTTTTACTGATTGTTCCATTTCATTTAAATGAGCTTAATTCATGATCAGTTTTTGGACCAGTTTTCTCATAGTATCTGTATTCCTTATTAGAACAAAGAGGAATAGTTTCATCTCTTACTGGCTGTTGACTGCTTGGTAAACATTTGCATTAATTTGGTCCAAACATATTCTGTTTGATGCATGCCATGCTTTTTTACCCCTTTTTAATCTATCAGGTTATTAGAAGGCAGTTACACAAGGTTACTTATGCTTTCTTCACATCTTTCTTGGGTAGCTTGTACACTTCAATACCATGGTCCCAATATATAATTTGACCTTCTCTCTCCTGATCATCCACTGGTATTTCCTCAACCATAGCTCAGTTTCCATTTACCAGATGTTCCTCTTGTTGGGTACAGTAAGAATGCACGAAGATGACATGAACCTCTGCCAAGGTTTCCTTGTATTTCTTAAGGTTCTTTTTTTAACAAGTGGACCTCAGTCCCAATTGTTTCCATGGATACTCAGCCAGATACCATTCCCATGAGTCTTCACTTTTTAGGCATTTTTCCCCTACCTAAAATGAAATGGTTTAGTGTAATTATCTTTAATTTATTCCAGTGGGAATTTCATAGTGTCATTTTCCCACTGTGAAGAAAAAAAAAATTAAAAAAATTCTTCTCTATTCCTAGCAGAATTCATTTTTCCTTTTCCACCCACACTCCACATCCTCTTTCTTGGGAAATGACCTCTCATCCTGTTCTGTGGAATTGATCTAGTGACAACTTAGATGTTTCTCTTTAACACAAGCTCCCAGTTCATGTAGACACTATATTTTCTCTTAGTCTATTTTACCTTCTATTCACAGATGAGCCCACCGTTTGTTCTTCCCTCCTCACAAACTTCTCTACCATCCTCACTCCTCTTTGGATCCTAATCTCCTACAATTTTTGCTGGAATTAATTTTTCCTCTTTTTACCTTCTGTTTTGGTTTTGCCTGTTGTACTTTTTTCAGTCTGCCAGATGGCAAGCATATTCTTTAGTTTTCCTCTGTTTTCCAGACTGTTCTGCTTATTCTTTTTGTTGCAGGCTTCCCTGACTCACCAGTCTCCTCTGAGCTCTCTCTAATACTACCCCTTTCTCAACAAGTGTCCATAAATCCCCAGTTGCGCATTCAGTTTGCTTTTTCTTACATCATTTCCTCAAATCCACATCTTCATTCAACATTGCCTCCAGGCACATCTCTAGTAAGGTCTTCTCTTCGTGAACTTTAGCTGATGACACTTCAGGCAGATTTATCTTTCCAGAGAATAAGATACATCCCACAGCTTCTGCATCAAGTTCACATTGTCCCTCCAATTTGCCTTGTACCCTCCATGGCTGTCTCGATTCCTTACACAGTCATTTCCTCTTACCTGTAAGTTTCAGGTGAAAATCCCTCTCGTTGCTGGATATTTCTTTCTTTTTCTGGGCCCCCCTGCTGCCAGTGACATACGGGTTGGTGGGACTGAATAGTTAACGCCATTATGAGCTTGGCATACTGCAGGACTGAGGAGTGTTTTGCAGAGTGCAGAGTAATAGGAGCAAATTTGGTTCACAGTCCATCTTTTTCAAAGCCATCTATCAACCAGGAGGCTGCTTTCAACAGCTATCATATACAGGTTTGATATTGAGACTAAACTTTCGAGTGCCCTGCTGGAGTCAAATTCATCTGTTATTACCTAGTGAGTGGTCACTGGAAAAAGAATAAGCAAGAAAATAAGAAATAAAATTTGGAGTCCAACATGCAATAAGGTATGACCAAAGAACAGAGTTGAGAAGTTCTGGAGAGTGCACAGAAAAGGATGAGATTTCAGTCAGGTTAAATAGTTGAAGGATCCTCCCCATCTCATAATAAAATAGTCAAATTCCCAGAGCTTCTCCAGTGAACAAAGAGCATTTCTCAGCATTTCAGAGGAAGCACTTTATGGGGATCAGGCAGACACCAATAACTGTGTCACATAACATTTATTAGAAAATCCAAATATATTCTCCACTACTTTGTTCAATATCTATGTGATCATTTATCTGCAGCAAATTTTACTGTAAATGTGATTATTTCCAAGAAGCAATTTCTCATGACTAGATGAAGTATAGTACTTACCATATATTCTGTTCAGACAGAGGTGTCATTCCGGAATCTGTGTTACAAGTAAATGCTGGGATCCTACAAAGAGAACTCCTAGAGCTTTACCCTAGAAATGTGGATCAGGAACAGGAACACAACAGATTCATGTTGGACTCAGCTTGATCTGCAAATCAGCTGGAGACAGAATTTAGCCCTGGTTGTCTTTGAGGACAGTTTCATTCTATTGATCCCTGAACAGGCAGTATTTTACAGTAAGACATGCTTCTTACAAAACAAAGTTCAACTGTTTTAACTGTTAATATAGGACATTTTGTTCCACCAGATCTCACCAAATAATAATTCTCAAAGAATGTTAATTGCATCCATTCCTGTTTTCAGCTGGTGATGAAAGGACATGTAGAAAGCCATTTACTTTCTTTTCATGACTTTTGGTCTAATTTCTGAGCAGAATCAACATATGTAGAGGTTCACAAAATTCTATGCCATAGTGTAAAAATAACTTATTTGAAGTAGTCCAAACAAAAGAAACAAAGTTTAGTTCAGGTTCCTCCTGGATTGGTTGCAGGTTCAAGAGGGTTGAATATACTCTCATATTTCTCTAATCAGCTTAAGTACTGCATTTAAATCAAATCAGGAATGTGCAACAGGTAATGTTTGTGGTATTTATGGTAATAAGGGAGAAATTCTGAAGTGGTTGAATGCAAATTTTTTGCCTCTCTTTTGTCTTGATAGGTTTTAGATAACGTTGAAAATACAGGCTGGGGCACACACTGTCATCCTGTCAGTGATCCTCCTGCACAGAAGTGCTTTGAATGCTGCCTTCCCTTAACTATTTTAAAGACACCTGCACACTCACAAATAATAAATATGTCAAGGCACACTCGGAAATATCCCATCTCCATTTGTTAAAGTTACTCTGTTCAAAATATTTCCATGTTTAAAATCATTTAGCAGGGTTTACTAGATTTATAATCATTTGAGGCTTGCAGCATAAAACCCTAGCTGCATGACAGACTGAGTTATTAAGCGTTTAAAGAAATCTGATCAAATGGACCATCAGAAGCTGGGGGGAGCGGCGGGGGTGAGGGGCGGGAAATCTGTTTTAAACTCGACCATAATGACAGCTTTCCTCATCTTACAACTGTGACATGAAGAGGGAGCTGTAGCTCTTCTGAGACACATCGCTGCCTGAACCAGCGTATCCAGCCGAGCGCCCCGATCTCCTCTCTCCTTCCTCGCTCTCCTCCGCTCCCCTCTCTCCTTCACTCACTCACTTACTCTTCCTTCCCCCCCCCCCCTCTTTTTTTTTATCCCTGTGTCTCTGTGCCAGTTAATTTAAATGTATCTGTTCAAGTGGAGATAATCCATGCAAATCAGAGGCTCTGGCTCCCAGTGCTTGATTCACAAAGAGAACTCAGCTTCAGGAGGTCACTCGTTCACAGCTGCTCCTCCCATTATATTTTTCCCTTATTGCAGAACTGCTGCATGTATACAGTGACTGAAAGGACTCAATTTACTGCAACTGCTGCCGGGTTTTACTTACAACTTTCTTTAAAGGGGGACTTACCTTCTATCAGTCTTACTAAGGTAGGAAGTCTGATTCTTCTAAAGACATGTAATGCCTCCAGTGTTTGCTCATTATCAGATCCCACTATAATGATGCATATTGTTGTCAGAATTAGGTCCTAATAGAATTGCGCCAGGTGCCTGGCTTTTGTTACTTGTGTGTATAGGTGCAACTGTTTAAACGACTGTTTTACTGTTTATTTAGCCGGCTATACATCGCCCCCAACCCCCCACCCCGCTTTTCTTTTCTTTTTCATAATGGCAGGTAGGATCTTAGCACAGCAGCTTTCTAATCTACAAATGTAATCTTCAGTCAAGTTTGTATTTTCTTTCAAAAATCTTTTTTAATGTCTATGTGAGTTAATGCAGTGCTCTGTACCCACCAAAGGAAAACAGTCTCAAGAGAGCTTTCTGGCCTGAAACCTTATTAAGGTGCTATCTTTGGAGCAGAACAAACTGTTGAAAGGTTTAAAACAAAAACAAAAAGGTCACCTTTTACTTTGCAGTGTTGTAAACAAGGAAACTCCAGGCCTCACTGCAAATGGGCCTGTCATAAATTTAGACCTCAAGGTAAACACATAGTTAATAGAATTCCCAGCAGAAGTGGTGAAAAGGAACCCTCACAGTTCTCTGTTAATATCTATTGTTTAGAAAGGTTGGACAGGCAGTGCTTGTGCTGCAAACAAAGTGCAACTCTGAAACAACTATTTGAATATGATTTAGAAAACTCCTTAACAAAAGGAAAGTCAGGCACTAGTCAGGCACTATTTTATTAGTTACATTCTAACTTCGAGCATACATCACATGAAATATTGAACTGATGCATCTGACAGCACACACTGGTTTTATGAAAGTAGACAGTGAATCTTGCATTTATTTATGTATATTTCTTTGAATTTGTTGTCAGAATTTAGGGATGTAAATGATTAAAATAACTATAAAAACAACTTTGGATGTGTTAAATCACAAATAATTGTTTTGAAGAGTAATATGTTGAAAAAAAAAGAATTATTCTGACTTACACTTGTCCCACAGTAAAGTTCTTGTTTGTTGTCTTGCACAGCTTGGAGTTAAGAAACGACAGTTATTAGATTTGGAGCCACCCTCCTTTTGTATAAATTTACTATCTAACACACCCAAGTTAATCAAAGAACAGTTCTGTGATGCTTTAGACAGAGTTTAAAATGAAAATTTAGTTGACCAGCCAGGACAGAGAGAGAGAGGCAGAGAGAGAGGCATAGATATTCCCAAACATATCCTGTCTAATTTCTTCAAGAACACTTGAGGCATACATTTTCTGTTTTACCTTTTAGTTAGCATGCTTCAGGAAAGAGTACTTGCTCACTACGTTAAGTATTTCAGTGCCTAAAATGTGCATCTTTTCTCTTTGATATACAGTCCACTTTTTGAAAAAAAAACATTCTGATTTTGGAGTACAGTACAAACCTAGAGAGCTTTGTCATTGTTAGCATAAAGAAGACATCTACACAAGTATTACTGTGCAGAGGGCAATCTTTCTTTCTCTGGCATTTGTTAGGTTACTGTACACAGAATTTAGCAGATAAATATCTTTTGCTTCATGGCGTTTTGGAGATCCTATTGGTATGCAGGTTACCCTGTGAGGAAGGCAACTGAAAAAAGAAATATGTTTTATAGCAGTGTGTAATAAAAGCCCTTCACAATGATGTAAGTGGAGTCTGACCTTTCTTTCTTATCCTGTAATTAGAATTTTTATTAACTCTTTCAAGTGCAGAGGTTTTTTTGTAAATTAATGTTACATAGGGAGAACAAGCATGTATTTTTGAACTATGAGTTTTAAAAGTAAAATTTTAGAATGCTTTTTAAACAGGGAAAAAGAAATATATTCTTCCCAGTAACTTGCTTCACACAAAGCAATTTTGATTTATAGAAAGAGAGATTTGATACAGGCATCCTGCCTCCCCCAGAATAAAGAAAAGAAAAAAAAGAAGGGGAAAAAAAAAAAAAAGGCATTTCTAGAAAAGACTTCTTTCATTTTGTGAAAGAGGAGGGGAATGGATTTTAGAGAAGAGAGCTGAAGTTAGGGAAAAAAAATAAGTATCTTTTGTCTGACCGAATCTCTGGCCAAGATAAAGTTGGGAAGTAAAGGTGATCCCTGTGGAGTTTAGCAATATACAGAGATGAGATGAGATAAGATGACTCACCACTGGAGAGACGATAAAGGGAGAAAAAGGCCTTTCCAAGGAAGATTTTTTGTAAGCGGATTAAAATATTGTTGCAGCAGACAGTTATTTCCTGCTTCCTTTCCACCTTTTACCCAATGACCAATGTCTTACAGAGACAAAAGTGTTCCTTAGTGAGTCAGCAGTAGCATTTCATACAGTTAATTCCAAATTATGTACTCAGTTCTCCCTGTAGGTTCACTAGGTTTACCTGACATAATGCAGTTTAATTCCTTGATACACTGAAATAAATTAGAAGAAATCAGGTGTTTATATTATTGAGGCCTCTGAATGCATTTTCAGTAAATTCAGAGGACTGCATCTTTGTGTTTCATTTCAGACTAGTTTATACTACACAGTTTTCTAGACTGTCAGTGTCCTTCTATGGCCAATTCTTTTTTTCTGTTGGTGTGGTTTCTTCTTCTGCCTCTGCAAACTTGCCATTGCTATAGTAACTCAGTCAAACAACTCTTCAAGATAAGTTACCTGATACTCAGCTGTAGTGTGCCTTGCAGCAGAATCTATGGGATGCAGTAAACCCTGTAGCTGTAAATAATGCAGGGCTCTTACTCCCATCAGCCTCTTTTCTACTGGTTTTACACAAGACACTTAAAAAGATAAATTATCATCTTAAAAGGATGCTATAGAGATTGTTAATAAATTCCATCCAACTTCTTAAAGGCCTTAGTTGTTTTCAGCTCTAAGCAGGTACATTTGCTGAACTACACCTTAAAAATATTCTAGAGAAGGAAGAAAATTTGGGAATCCTAAAAAGTAAGTCATAGAGCCTTTGAGAAAATGTACAGCTATAAATGGAAAATCTAATTGTCAACAAAGGCCCTGGTCAATGATTTGTCATTAGTATTTTCTATAATTGCACAGAAAGAATACGTTCCCCACAGCTTCTCATCAAATTATGTACACAATTATATTATATTCTCCTTCTTTATCATTGCCTTGTACTGTAGAGTAGATTATTAAAATGTGACGTTGCAGAGCACAGACCTTGCATTTCTTTTGCAGATAAAGCATGCTTATACCTCTAGGGGTTAAAAGCTGAATCAGATCTGTAACTTGCCTACTAACAGCCTTTGAAGTTGTTCCCTCATTCATTCATTTATTTATTTATTTACTTCGGTCTAAAGGTTTAGATTGACATCCTTTTATATGTTTGGAATTCTTCAGCAGATGTAAAATGCTTGGTAATGACTGAAATTAACCTGAGGCTTTATATATCTGTCTTCCCCAGGAACTGCACTGAAGCTTTTGTGACAGTTGAGAATTTTATGCAAACAACTATTCTCATGAGAACATTTCATTTTGTTGTCCTATCATGCTCCCTTTATAATTTCTAGAGGTGTTTTAAGCCAAGTTGGACCATTTTGCTTCCCTCTCTCCCCAATACCTGTTTTGGGGAGTCTACATGAAAATTTTCCCAGATGAAATGCACCAGAAAAGGGGCAGATAAAAAGAAAATAAGTGGAGTGGAAATGAATCTTTAAATGGCAAGTCTGTGAAACATTGAACATGGTTATCTGACATTACGTCAGAGAGTGTTATCTCTTGAAGAGAAATGAGCAAGAGCAGTCCACACAGGAAAAGTGATTGTTGCTTTACTTCTGTGTGTTTATTTAGGATAGCTTGAACTGTCTCCCACTTTTTATTTCTCTCAATGTGAAAAGATTAACTATTAGAAATGCAGTCAGTAGGCATCTGACTCAAAAGCAATACTCATTTGACCTTTGGACACAAAATATCTAATGTAAACAAAAATCTAAGCAACCTCAAACATCACTGAGTACAAGAAATATGCAGAATGTGGGTCAGTAGAAATTCAACACTTTCAGAAATGAAAACAAAATAAACCACTGAAATCACTTGGTTAGATTAGCACTTATTTCTCCATTCCACATCAGAGTATCAGATATTGAGGTTTTGTCCAGTGTACCCAAGACAAAAGATCTGTGGCAAAATTCTGCATTAGTTTTAACAACCACAACTGAAATGTTAGGGAGAAGAATAAAGGGGAAAAAGAGGGTAAAAGAGATGCTTAACTAATACATACATATTTCTCAAAGGTTAGATTTTATAAGAGACAAAGAGTACATAGGAATTAAGGTGTATTTAAAGTCTGTGTGATGCTGCCACTTAAATTTAAAGGTTACATCTGTCATGTAAGGGACTTCATCCCTCCCACTGTTTTAATTCTGCTGGGTTGGGGGGGGGGGGGGGGGTGTTAACCTAAAGGGAAATGTTACATGAAAATGCATGAATGTGAATAGATAAAGATCCCTCAATAGCTAACCACTATTTCTTACTTCTCCTCCTACCCAGTTATGAAGGAAGAAGGCAGGAGAGACAAAATGCATCCCAAGTGAGACAAAGGACTGAAAAAGGGATGCAGGTTCTGTCTCTGGAGAAATAAAGCTAGTCACAACAGGCCACTGGAGCCAGGGCTTTGATATCTGACTTGCCCCTACAGAATATGCTATTACTTAGAAACTGCATTCTGAGGAAGAGGATGAAATACTTGTTAAAGTCAAGTAACAGCCCTCCTGCAATTTCTGTTACCTAGTCTTTGTACTAGCTGCCTTAGGTGACTTCACAGAAAAGTAATAGCATAATGTTAATTGATAACATAAAATTTTAAAAAGGAATTGAATTTTAGAACTTGTTCCAGTGAGCCTGAGAATATATAATTCCCATCACCTTTACAACTGAGGCAAGAATGGTTTACTTGGAGGATATAGGGGAGGTATACTAAGTTTTTCTTGATAAAACTTCATTGTCCATGTTGAGTCCAAACAGTTGTGTTGGTCCACAGAGAGATGCCTGAAAGTTAAAGAAAATAAATCTTGAGATTGCTAGAAAATTATGCAGGTGATGCTCGATATCATTGGTCTCCCAAAGACCACCAGCCAGCCTCAAAAATACGGCAAGACCAGAAGTGTTTTACAAATGTGTGTTATGTGCCCAGTTTTTATGTGGAGCAGGCAGGACAGACAGGCACAGCAGAGTACTGAGGTAATATGAGGGACAGTCAAGGACATTATAAAAGGCTGCTTAAAAGTACAAGACATGGTTTACAGCCAGAACATTTGGGTTTAATTTATTTAGAAATTACATTAATAGATTGTGAAAAACTAAATACAGCATGGCATTTCTGGGGATCTTCCCTGTCTTGTTTGGCATCTATCTTTTCTCTAACATTCCAGTCTTTCCCCCAGGCTTCCCTCTATCCCTCCAAAAAATCCACCAAAAGTGTATCATAAAACCTGTTTAATTTCCTACAAAAGATTATACTAAGTGTGCTTTTAATGTAATGATGTCAGTGGCAGATGATAACATGTATTAGGTAGTGCAAACTGCTGATTATCTGTCAGGATAAATCTGTTTATTTCAGAAATAGCAGTCTGACAACCCCCTGTTGTTAATCATGAAAGTAAATGCTAATGCCAGGTACTGTTTGGTTGGAGTCTCTCAGAGGAATATGTTTGTAAGATTTCTGCTTTGACAGTCTTTACACCAAGTTTTGCAAATTTTCTGTATATATATATATATTTAATTTTTTTTAAGAGAAAGGCTAGAGCAAAGCTGGTGATCTACAACTTAGGTTCACAGCAATTCAGAGGAAGAAATGACTTGTGGAAAGAGACAGTGGATTATAGGATTACACAGCAGTTCAGGCTGTGCCCATTGCTAGGTTCATCTTTAGTAATTTCAATACACACCCATTAGTGATGAACAGACAAAAGCAAAAGGAAAGTTAGGGAGTTCTTTTTCCCCAGAAGTCACTCCTCTTTTATTTGTTTATTTATTTTCCAGCATTTACAGTAGTTCCTAATTATATCCTGAACTAAAAAGACCATCTCCAGATGATGCTCATACCATTCCACTTTAATGAGATAAATGGCAAAGGGAACCAGCCAGCTTTTATAATGTTGTGAATTTGGCCCAGCTTTTGTATTGTAGAAAATTAATATTATGTATTTTGAGTGAAACATAAATGGAATACTGAGGTACAGTATGCAAAATATTTGGTGAAGAGATATTTTGTCTGACTTTATTGCATTTTGATCATTTCATGAATGCCGTAAAATGCTGAATAGCATAATAAAAATTGATATTTATATTGACATTTCAAAATTCTAAATAGAAGCTGAGAAAATCTAAACAGACTTCAGTATCTCCACAGCTGTTCCTCCAAACCCATCTGAGTTCTGGCTAATTCACTTTTTCTCCCCACATACCCTCAATTGGCCCTAATATAAACATCTCTCTCTAAAGCAATTTCTCCCCGGAATATTATGCACATCTTCATCTTAATTCAGAATTTACATGTGTACTTTGCATATTTTTGCATCAGTATGTGTGTTTTAAATTAGATAAAGGTCACTGTCATTCATAATCAAGAAGAAGGTGTATAAAAGGTCAGGATTCAATAAAAAAACCTGATTAGATGTAGAGGTTTGTTCATATGATTCAGTATATCATTGGATAAGTGGAAATCATGAGTCAACAAATTAACCTTGGTATAATGGGTTACTTGCTTCATTAGGATCAGAAATGAGATTCACAATTTTTTTTTCCAATGTACTCCTTGTTCGTCTCCATAATAAGAAGAAATACTGTGGTGTTGATAGTTACACAACTGAGTATTTTTATAATTTAATTTGGCTTAAGATGCAACACAAATGACAATTCCTGTGTTAAAAAAGGAACTGAGGCACCAAATACATTTGCTATGAATATAAATGTTGATTAAATGAAAACTATCCACTGTAAAAATAGATAAGTTAATTCAAAATAATGGCCTGCATGTTTCATATAGTCTTTTGCTTAAGCACATTAAAGAACCTGTGATGAGTCAGGCTTTCAAGGTCTAGCGTCCAGAGGAGATCCAGATGCAAATAAGCATGAACTAAGAGCAAGGATAAACTTGCACTCCACATATTGGTTCTGCTACAAACTTTACACATGTTCTTGCATAAACCACCTACATTGACTATGCCTCCACTTCCATCTGCAAAAAAGGAAAAATAGCAACAGCACTTACGTTGCAGGAACGTTTCTGTTTCTGCAGACATGGATTTACCACGAGGGCTAAGGAGATTTTAGGATTTCTGCCACTGCCCTGTCCATTACACCATATTCCTGGTCACTTACTGCAGTCAAAATGGTAGGGCTGTGGATCTCCGAACTTGAAAACATCTGAGGATTCTTCAGTAATATTCTCCAGGATAGATGAGAAATATCTGTGGATAAGTGGAAGGAGTCCATATTTACAAAATAATCTGATGTAGGAAAGACAGCATCATTTACACAAAATGATAATACTATATTCTCAACTTCAGACTGTACAAACTTGGTGTAGTTTTTATTATCCACCATAGGCTTTTCCAAACAGAGTTTTTGTGGTGGATTTTTGGGTTTGGGGGTTGGGTTGGGG
>NW_009603205.1:0-463 GCF_000690535.1 Cariama cristata
TGGGGCAGGTGGTGCCTGTGGGAGCGGGCCTGGGCCGTGAAGGAGCAGCCCGACCGCTGTAGAGCAGGCTTTGGCCCTGATGAAGTGCTCCATTGCTGTTACTGGATCTGAACAGAATATATTCTATATTTATAGAATAAAATAGATCCTTTGGAAGGGACCTAAAATGGCCATCTAGTCCAACTGCAATACCTTGTAGTCACAAGACAGGCCAGGGTTAAACCCCGGTGCAATGACAGGATCATACTAAGACATTATTTAGATACCTGTGACTTATCCAGCATTGTCCTGAGCTCACCAGTGGGAAACTCAGGCACAAACTGGATGATTCAGGACTGAAGAGTAGGGAAATTGTTCAAAAGGCCCCAGGTATGGGAGACTCTAACTAGACATAGGACATTTTGGTATAATTTTGATCACAAATGCAATACAGCTGTTCATCCAGTATGAACAGCCAAGCCTC
>NW_009603205.1:494-30946 GCF_000690535.1 Cariama cristata
TGTAATCTGTTGGGGGTACTTTGATTATCCTTTCCTATCATTAGTCCCGTTCACTGCTCTCTGATGAGGCTGAGCACTGATTTCTGCAGGCGACTTGATGATGCGATGGGGCAAGGGTACCTCTGAAGCTTAGACAGTAAAATTCAGTCAATTTGAAACCTACTAACTAACCCTCGATTAATGCAGAGAAATAAATGGTGTATCAGCTAGTGCCTATTCACAGTGCACTCAACCCCAGTCATGGCAAGTTACAAAAAGAGCGAAATGTGGTATTTTATCTTAGTGATGAGACAGCTTTCAGTTTCAGGCTTGTGAGAGGTTTATAGGAAATGTACAGAAATATTTCAAGCTAGAAACAAAGAAATAAAAAGTATTCCTTAGAACTTAATCATTGTTTGAAGCATATGGCGGTTTTTTAATGCCACTGGAGAGGTAATAAACAAAAACTACCTTTCTTCTGAGGGTGGACAGCTGATGGGTCAGATTTAGCACAATAACTGAGTTTTAGGTAAAAATCTGTACAGCTTTGGTGCCTTGGTTTTGCTATTGTAAACTGTCTGCTTAGCTTCATTTCAAAACACTGGGGTTTGAAATCAATCATAGTTTTCTTTTGGTTGATACTTGTTTGCTCTACTTCTCAGCTTTTAATACTGCACGGCACTGACTCAGAAGTCTGTGCCAAGAACTGCATCACATTGATATGAACAAAACTCTTGCAAATTCAAGCTGGCCCTCAAAATCCATTAGTGCCCTAGGAAATTCGGGAGTTGGAACCGTCGCAATAGAAAGGTATAGATTTGGTTTACATATGTTGACATGAGGATCTCAGTTGCACCCGTTATGAGAGTAACCGCACTTGGTGATGAGTGAGTGGGTTCTCCAAGGGGGAATGGAAAAATCAGAAATGGACCCTGTGTGGGAGCAATACGCTAAGGTGCTGACAGCTTAATGAATAACTTGACTGTTATGACAGTAGGACACCTTGCAGTTCCAAGAGCAAATATTTGAAATCATATGCAATGCAGGAAATGTATATATGTATGTAGAGAATACATGGCTTACCCGTATCACTAACAGATGGTCTATGTTTTCACTTCAGAGGTTTTCTTCTGCACAATCATGAGTTACTGGGGGTGAGAGTGAATCCATAGCTTGCAACTGATGACATAAAATGGAACAGTGTATTAAAGTCCCCTTTTTATGGTGGCCATATGGCTCAGAGGTTTTGGTAACAGCTAATTAAGATATTTGCCTGTAGGCCCCTGTATAAACCTACTTCTTCCACTGCTGCTCCAAAAGCTTTAGCCAGCCTATATGGTAAAAAAAGGCAGTGACTAGAGGATAATTCTTTAATGATATAGCTACATTAAAAAAAAAAAAAAAAAGAAAAAAAAGAAAAATATTCTGGTCTTCTACATTTTCTGCATTGTTATTTACATTCTTCTAAAGCTTCAGTGGACTATGGAGACAAAACCTACGTTTTGTCTAAGTGTTTGGCCTAAAGCAAGTTTTAGGGGGCACATTAAAGAGGTGAATTTGTGAGGATCTGGAAATACCGGTTTCTCCCATGTATCAGTTTTGAGGACCTGAAGATTTACTCATTTTGAGCCTTTCTTACACTGTCATTCCCTGACATAAGTAAAACCAGGCACCCCTTTTCTATAGATGTTCTATATGGTTGATCCCATCACGATTTTTTTTTAGTTCTCTCTTGAGAATGGATGGGAATTCTTGAAATCCATGGGGTTTGTGATTTTCTTAGATCATTCATGGGCGATTATTAACTTCGCAGACTGCTCAGATTTTGAACACCATTTTTTCCTTTAAAGTAGCTTCTTACTATTTAAAGAAGCTGTTGTGATATTTTCATTGAGAAATTCACACTCTCTTCAGCATCCTGTTCAAGAAAATCGTTCAATTTTCTTTTAGCAATTTGTACTGTGTGTTAGGAATATGATATTTTCTCTGTTTCCCGTACATAGATCTTTATGAGTGCTTCGTTAATGTTATTTACAAAAAAACCCCCAGCCAACCAAACCTAAGACTTTGGAAGATGAAGGCAGCTGATTATTTAAAGCAGTGGAAAGAATAGGCTGATTGACAGCAGAAAAGTAAAATGATGTACCTCCTATAGAAGTCAAGGTTCTCCTACAGGACTAGTGGGAAGAGAAGACAGTTGGTGCTTGTAAACATAATACTGAAGGAATTTAGTACTGATGCAATTGAAGTGGATCATTTTTGGCAATGGATTTTAATGATTAAGTGACATTCAGGAAAAAATTTATACTGACTACTAATAATTAGTGCATGAAGTTTCCTTAAAGCAAGCGGATCTTTCCATGCTCACTACTGTTTTAGCTTTAATTTTCTGATTGTTACACACATCTCACAATTCATCTTCTGGGAGTCAACTTTCCAGTCCCACATACAGGATTTGGTAGGGCTCAGTCCTTGGGGGAAGAGCAGTCTAACACAAGTATTTCATGTGAGCCTGGCAAGGTAATTGTCTCCTGCAGCTGTCAGGACTAATCACTCAATGGAAACCAGGCCCCAGCATTTGTGGTAGCCTGAGGGCAAGCAAAATATCAATTGGGCTACAAATCAAGAGTGCAGCATCCTCTTGCACCATGAATCAGTTAAATGAGACAAGCAATTCAAGTGCCAAGTCAACATGGTCTGTATAAACAGGAGTTTGGAAACTGTATTTCAGTGATTTGCTTGATCTTTTAAAAATAAGGCATCTAAAAAAGAGAGAGAGAGAACATGGATAGACTGCTTGGGCTGGACAAACTAATTTGGATAAAATAACCACAATTCTGACGTCTTCACAGAAATTCTGGCTCAATATATAAACTATTTTGGTTGGAAAAAGTTACCAATTTAAAAAAAACAAACAAGCTCCATACTTTGTTCTTGTTCATTTAATTGCTGACCCGAAGCAGACATATAATATCCTAGATGTCACTTGAAATCTATTCTCATTCACCTGCAAGCAGACATTGGATTTCCTTGTGCACTTGTGATTTGCAGACTAAAGAAACTGGAATCAGCTTTGCAAAGAAGAGCCTTCTATGTAGGCAAATCCTTATGACAGTAAATTGACAGATTAAATTTGGCAATTTTACCTGAATTTTTCCCTTCGTCCTGAATTCACATTCAAGGATGTGAATCTGAACCAGAAGAAAGTTGCAACATAGATCCTGAGAATTACTAATAGCAGAATGGTGATGACTACATGATAGTGGTTTTGTACAAAGGCAGCAGTGAAGAATTCCCAACAGGTTCAATGGACTTTACTGGTCATAAAAAGAATAAAAGGCAAAGCAAAACGGGCAATATCAAAATCAGCTGCAGCAGTCTCCCCTAATCTCCTCTCTGAGTACAAATGTCTCCTAAGATGTAGTTATACGTGGCCTCGTCCAAACACTTTGCAGATGATTCTTGGGGCAGTGAGTGGTGAGGAAGAGGAAAGCATGGGACGTGCCATGTTTACTGCCACTGTAGAGGAAGTCCTTTCAGTCCAGCATAGGCAGGCATGGCTAACTAGAATTTTAGCTCTGAACACAGAATTGGAAGAAAAAGATCTAAATTAAAAAAAAAAAATGTTTAAAAAGCAGGCCAAAAATGACGTTATATGTATAAGTGGCTTTCTGTTTAGACTAGGACACCACTAAGCTGGGATGTAGTATAATGGTGGGCTGATAAGGGGTAGCTCCTGCCCAAGTCTCCTCCCACAGTCTCCATCTGAACCAAATCATTCACGTCTACCGTCTGTCTGGCATCATTGATTTTCTTTCAAGGTAAATATTCGCCTTCACTAACAGGTCCAGTAATGGGAACCCAGCCCATTTGCGCCATCTTAAGTAGGTGATACCCGTGTGTTTCTGTAATATACATTTGTAACACACATCGGTACTCAAAACGCATTCTCCTCTCACTTACACTGCTTCTGCACTGATGTAACTCCAATACCTCTGCTAATCCTTTTTTACACTAAAGGGAGAATAAGAGTCCTAGTGTTTCTAAATATGGCGCTACCAACATATTACAGACCCTTGATTGTAAGTGCTAGCTGTGCAGAGCACAGCCGTGGACACCAGTTTTGACTCATCAGATGTGCATTTAAATAATTATAACATCCACATCTCATTTGCAACCAAAGATGGAAGAGAGTTCAAAATGATGGAATAAATAAATGGGGGTTGGGAGAGTGAGAGGGGTGTACCTACTCAAGATGGAGAACAGGCTCAAAGTTGAGCATTAGTATAAAATCACAATAAATGAGCATTTCTGTTTTCAACAAGAAAATGAAAATATTGTGGCATAAAAATGGATGAAGATACCGACTGATACGACTTTGGAATTGAATCAATCTTTAATAGTATAGGGAAGCTTCATACCTGATACTTTGTTGTCAGGGTGCCTAAAGCTGGCTAAAAAAGAAGCTTTTAATATGTTTGGGGGGGGGGGGGGGGTCATACTTTTCAATGAAATAAAAAAAAAAAAAAAATCTTACTTCTGTAACTTTTTTCCTTGCATTGCTCTAATCTTTGCAGGGAAACAGTCAAATCTACAAGAATTTGTTAAGTGTCTGAAATGCCTATATTACACTTCCAAAAGCAAGGTTTTCATGTGGAAGAGACCATTCTGATAATGTTTCCTGTTAGGCATGCTTGCAGTCATTTCCACTGTAAAATATATAGCACCTTGAAAAAAAAAAAAAAAAAAAAAAGGAGGAGGTCAATCTGTGCGCTTTGCACCATTCACACAAACAGAAATCCTATATGAAGATCACCTGACAGGTCGTGAAAATGCAAAACTGATGCAAGTATATCAGCCTCTGCTGTCACAGAACGGGTTGGAAGATGATGTCAAGTAACATTATTTTTAGCAGAAGGGAGGGGAACTATGAGGTTGTTGCTTGCAACTTGCTCAAAGTTCTGGGAAAGGGGTAAGGCTCATTAGAGCCGGATATCTGTGCCGACTTCCCTCTCCCCCCCGACTGCCACTTGATTCTAGACGTGAAGAACAGACAAAAACTTATCGTTGCCAGTGTCTTTAAAGATGCCCACACATGTTCCCTGCAGACCAGAGAGAGGGGAAAAAAGTCCATTTTGTCTGGACAGGTATCAGTTTTAAGCTTGTCTTATCTTCACACACCCACCAACCTCCCCATGTGGGAGTCGGACTATCGCTGTACAATGTGCAGGGTGAACTCCAGCTCTCCCTTCTGAGAACTGATAAGAAGGGATGCATGAATTGCCCTTTTCAGCCAAGCTCACGGTGTGCAGCCAATCTTTATCTCCAGTCTTAAGGAAGGAAAAGCAGAAACCAGCTAAAAGCCTTTCTTTCCCCTATTCTCTGATGTTCTGTAAGTCACATTGGGAGATTAATATTGCAACCCGTCCCTCCTCCTCCTCCTCCAAAAAATCCCTGTTGCGACTAAGCAGGCCGATAAACTTCAAAATAAAAACAGATGTGGCAGGAAGAATGATTTATGGACTCCCTCACGCACTTCAGTTTCTACATAATGCCAGGGTTTGGTGCTTTTTTATTTTATTGTCCACCTAGTAGTATTCAACCCATTTTTTTTCCAAATTTGGACAGGAAGGGAGGTGGGAACAATACCCAGACCTAGAAACACCGGCATGAGAGGAAGAGTGAAGCACTACTGCAATGTGATGGAAACTGCCAGAGATCCAAACTGATGTCTGCAGTTCACAGGTGCAAAAGAGGAGGGGAAAAAAATGTATATGGAAAGGAAGGAGGAGAAAGGAAAAACAAATTTCCTCCCTTCCCCTAGTGGTAAGTCAATAAAAGAAAAAAAAATTGCAATAAATGAACTCCTTATTGGTCAATATGCAGAAAAGTGAATGGAACTGGGACAAGTGGAAATGAGGGCGATAAATGTTGTAGCAAAAAAATAAAAGAAATAAAATTGGACATGTGAAGGGAGGATGAGAATTGCTCAAATGTCATCTGAAGAACAGTGAATGCCTCTGAAATGCATTCCAGGATCCTCCCGCTATTCCCAGTCAGAGGTGAGGGAGGACAGATGGAGGTATGTATATAAATGCATGTATTTGGAGAAGCTTGGAGCACAAACTCTGATAGCAGGGAAATGTGCTTCAATGGCATAGAGTCATCTTTACAGCACATATTATTATTACGAGTGACTGGCAGTCTTGGAATACTCGTAGCTTTGAAAGCTTAGCTTCAGATGCCTTAAATTGGAGCTGATAATACTACTTACTGATATTTGATCATTAAAATCTCCATTGAATGATTAGGTCTGCAAAAGAGGACAAGCAAATTGTCTTACTGCTGCATTGCTGCACTCAAGGCCTTGTGGTAACAGAGATAAATCGGTTGAATTAATTTTTAATTTTTTTTTAAAATTTCATTTCATATTAAGCATCCCCAAAGCCACATGCAAATATATAGGTAAATCACCAATAAACTATACATACAAAAATAGGCTTTGCTGGACAACAGCCAGGAGAGGAGGTGCTTGAACTTGAAGCAATTGCTTGGCATTAGTTGCTGGTATCTGTGTGCTGGTTCAGATCACATGCTATCTAGATTTCTTTGATTTTCTTTCTTTTCATGCCTGTTTTCACTCAAGTGTTTATTTCTATAAACAGACCTAACCTTAGAAAACAATATAATAACATCCTTCCTGGGGGAGGAGGGGGAGAGAAGTTTCCTCAAATTACTCAGGAGGGTTTCCGCTGGCTTTTTATTTTCAATAATCCAAGAGGTAAATGGCCGCTTTTGAACTCTGACCTCTGCCCTTTTTATTTTGCAACTTGGGCAAAGATCAAGCCCAGAGTCAAAAGTGTCAGCAAAAATGGCTGTGATATGCACGTGCTTTCCTTTATGAAAGCCCTCATGATTATGTTTACAGAATTCATTATAAACTCAGGGTCCAGATTAAAAGCAAATGTCTAAGTGTCCTGTGGGGAATTGCAGAATTGAGGATGCGGCTTCTAAGAGATTCATGGGATCCGCAGGGGGTTATGAGCATTACCAGGGAAAAGGGAGCAGAGTTATGCTAAAGGTGAAATGTGGACATGGGGATTAACAAGAGAACCAGAGGTAAAAAGGCAGGGAAGAGACAAACAAACAGAGTCAGAAAGACAAAGTACTTCACTATGTCAAAAACAAAACAATACAGGACATATCGGTTCAAAAGGGATACACAGTTCTAGCAATATCTGCTCATGGCAGAATCCCTGGTGAAGGAAAAAAAAAATAAATCTGAATCCAGACAAAATTGAAATAGTCCAAGACAGAGAGCATTTACCAGACCATACTGAAAGCAGCACTATCAAAATTGGGACTGCTAGGCTCCTTCTGAACATGTGAAAGAGGCATTTGATAGCATGAGCTACAGAGAAAGGCAGCATAGGCAATGGCAAGCCAACTATATGCCTATTTATTCAGTATTCACACTTCTTCATCCCCAACCAGCAGATGAACATTGGCATCCCATCTTCTGTTACTTACTGCATCAAGGTCTCTGTGCCACAGACCCAAGGGACAATGAAGTCCTTGGTTAAAATAGGTGGTCTAACAGTGGCATGTCCTTTTAGATTATCAAATGGCTTTTTTCATTTTGAAGAAGGATCGGGGAACACTGGAGAGGCAAATAGACTAAATAGGTCCCTTTTCTTCTGAAAGAGCTTCATGGTAATTGCTGATGACAACACTCCTCTATAGCGGTGAGGTCTCAGGAAGAACTGCAAACCATCTCAGAGCTGATTAACGCGAGGTGTTATCCCTGACCCCTGTCACAGAGAGACCCTCTCTATGTCCAGCATCAGTGATAGGGAAGTAGCGGGTATTAGTTGATTTGGCATAGGACTGGGAGGAAGTGGATGAAAAGTAAATTGTTTTAAGTTAGTTCCTGAAATGACTCTAGATAACTTGTTTGCCTTTTTTCTTATAACTATTTTGAGGCTGTCAGTGCAACTGTTCAGAGAGTCATTCATGACAGCGCTCAGCGAACCAAAAGTTTTTTAAACTTTTACTGTGGTTAGCAAGTTATGTCAGTGGTGAAGGTGGGGCTGTCCACAGTGCTTGGGGTCCTCCAGAACAAAACTGCTTTGGATACCCCCCGTCTTCCCTGCAGACAGGCAAATATAAGACTGACACAGGGAAACACCTGAAGAATATATTGGAATTGCCTTAATTACTAATATATCTAAGAAGAAGAAAGCAAAACTAGTGGTGTGCTGCAGGGTGTTTACTTTCTTCTACACACCAACTTGTAGGCACTGTTAACTGGTGTGGAACTTGAGTACCATCTTGCAACAGAGAATCTGGATTTTTAAGTTGAGCTAAAAAACTCTTACCATTTTATGCAATTTAGCAACTGTAGCATAGCCTACACAGCTTTAAACATATTTGATTTCATTTAAGTAAAATGGGCAACTGTATAGCCCCAAGAGTCTCTTTAATGGGTCACTCATCCATCAGGTTAGTGGGCAATGGGCTGGTTGTCCTTTGTGGATTGTTTGTACTCTTACAGCACAGCATCCCTCCAGATCTCCCGAGACCTGCTTCAAAATGGCCAACATTTACCAAGGATATATTCAGATTTCACTTTATCCTGGCTGTCAAACTTTGTGTATTTTTCCAATGTCAAACAGATTTTAAGATGGAGGAAGGAGATAATGTGATGATAAAAAGACTTGACCAACTTAAAGGTAGCTTTTAAAATATTATATACAGCACAGGACAATTTACTTTTTCCCCAGAATTTCAGCTGAGTGGTAGTGGAACATGTATACATAGAGTGGGCCAGAAGCAGAGTTTCATAAAGAAAATATATCTGTGCATGTCCTTACTCATGCGTGCATGTGCACGTGCATGCACATAATCAACCATGTGGTGCTGGATTTTTTTTTTCTCTAAGGCATATTTCTAACTTTCTTTTCTGTCAGCTTGTAAAACATGATTTTTATTCTTTCTTTAATGGCCTGGGCTAATTACTCACAATGACCTTTGACCTTCAAGTGCCTTCATTTATGGTAGCACATTCCTTTCAACAGAAGCATATTGGCTTGGTTTTACAGGGTGCTGATGTCTGGCCCGGCAGCCCAAGCCTCAACAGCCCACCACCATCTACAGTACGTCTGGTTTCGGGAGCCAAAAGCATCATCCTTTCATAGGCCAAGTTTCTCGTAAACACTGTGAAAGTTTCACCTGAGCAGAAATACCAAGATTTGCTTTTGATGTTAAGATTCTGCCACTGGAATTTATCTCAGGCAAAATTGCATAAATCAGTATACATTTGGAAAAATGTGAAGGCATGTGCAGATACTTTAGCTAAGTCAGGGAATGAAGCAGAGTTTAACTGTACTGGTAGAAAGCTCCACCTGAGTTAATGCACCTAACTGCTCAGGAGGGCTGAGCACTCAGCGCTGTAGAGATGGCTCTGTTAGTTCAGCTACATAATATAGCTCTAGCAACTCTTGGTGAGGTAGCACTACAGTGTTTCCACTAATTAGCATACCACATGGAAGACCTTTAGTGCTCATGTCTTCCAAGAACAGAAATCTACTCCTCAGGATTTAAGAGTAAAATATAGGCAGCACAAAAAATCCAGACATATCACAAGGTTAATTCCAAAACTGTTGCTGAAATTCAGCAAGAACACTCTGTTGAAAATGTCACAAAATTGTTCTATCAAATACATGGAAGTTAGAAAAAACCAAAAGATCCAAGATCCTGGCATATCTGTTACCAACATCAGCAGGATCGCATGCAAGTAAGGAATTAGGGGTGGTCTCATGGTTGGGGCAACTGGCCAGGTCTTAAAAGATATGCCTTCCATGTTAATAACTTCTTCTTGATCTTTGACAAACTGCTTAAAATTTGAAACTGGAAGTTGCTGAACCTTCTGGCCTAAGTTCAGAAAAATCATGAAAGCCTCATATTAACACAAAGTTTAAGAGCAATCCCAAATCTATTCAGAAAGATACTTAAGCACATGGCTGAATTCTTGAATAGGGAAGGTGAGCTGAAATGGATTTTCTGTCCCAGCTTTTTGTATATAAAAGAACTCACATTCTATAATGAGGAGCAGTAATATTAAATATATTAAAGCTACTCAAATGCTAGTGCAATGATAGGAATACCTAGTTAAACAGAATATATGTGGATATTATGCAGTGCAAAAAAAGAGAAATAGTTCTTTATCAATCACAGTTTACCTAAACTAGCAAAGCAAACCAGAAAAAAAAATGTCTAGAAGGAGATGCACTCTATTGAGATAGATTGCTAGAGAAAGAAGAGGAAGAGTCATGCAAAAAATGAATGTGTTCGTAGGTGTTTTGCAGTAGTTATATAGTTTTCATGATAAGCCTTTAAGCTTTTGGGTTATTTTTCTTGGGTCTTTTAGATTCTTTTTTTCTTGCTTGGCCTCCTCTGCACTAATACAGACTCTCAGAGAAAGACCATTTACTTGCTCTGTTGTCAACGCATCTGGACGTCTTGTCAAAACAATATAATTTTACTTTGTAACTTTTTGACACTGGTATTTATTGCACCTGTCTTTAGTCATGATTTATGACTTGTCTGGTGAGTATTACTCTACAGCTCCAAGTTTACAATACCAGATAAGTGAAGCATTTGAAGTCCCGAATGGGCTACAGATTTATAGATGTATATTTCTCTCCCCTCCTCCGAAAAGGGAAATTAAGATGAGCATTTTCTCCCATTTTTCTGGGTGGTAGAAATCAAGATAATCAAAAGTTCTTTGGAAAGGAAAAGAAAAAAAAAGGAGAATAATGCTATCTGCTGCTGTCTCTATTACGAGGAATACAGTCAAATGATCTTTGTTAGGGGAGTGCTTTGCAGTCAGAGTAGAGGTTTGTTTTAATTAATCGATAGCTGGCTATCTGTGCAGCATTTTAACACCCAGAACTATGTGTCAGTGATGGGGACATTAGCATCACGTAAGTTGTAGCATTCGGAAGTACCCATCAGTTTGACATTTTGAATTAGTAGGTTTGTAACACACTTTCTAGGATAATACTAGCTCCTACTTAACACTGAAACATTAAGGCCAAATATGTAAAATCTAAACTTTACCTACCTGAGTAACCTCACTGAACAAAAAGGTTTTATTCATACACATAATGTTAACTGTGTCTGTGAGAAGCTGTTGTAGAATGTGAGTCTAAATATTTGATAAAAGTAACAATCTTACCTTGTAAAAAAACCCAATTTTTCTTTTCTTCTCTCATTTTAGAAAACCTAGATTTGGGACTTAAATCAACTTGACAGTATCCCTTAAATATATAGTATGCTTGAAACGTATTTATTATTCTACTGCTGTTAAAGCGGGTCTTTCAAATTTGCCAGACTTTAAAACAAATCCGGGCTTCCTTCCTAGTCAAGGTTCTTTTCAAATCTGATCCGGTATTGCAGATGTAACACAAGACTGTTGACACAGTTTGGTTGTTGTAATGTAAGTATCCTTCCAGCGTATCTCTCATCTAAGCCAAAGCAACATGTGAATGTGTGAATGTCAGATAAAATTGTTTTGTAAACATACGGCCGCTTTCATTTGTCAAAATTTCATTAAATTATAAAGGTACTTGACAGGGTTTGCTATTGTAATCCCGTAAGGATATATGTATCAGTGAGATTCTCTGTACTGATCCTTTGATAAGAGTTAGGTGGAAATCAGGGACCATAAGCTCTGGGGAGCTCTAGAAGGAAAACCCGAGATTTTTTTTTCAGGTATTTTTCAGTGTTCAAGTAAAAACACAAAACAAAAACCTCCCTCTTTACAGAGGGTACATGGTAAACAACTGTAAGAGAAGGCAAAGAAAACCCTCACTGATCAAGCTGTTGTCTCAAGTACAGCCGGTGACTTCCCGTAACAAAGCAACACGGGACCTGGTATCTGGCGGCAGCACGGATTGCCTCTCTTGCCCCAAACTGTGCACATTCTCGAATGCTTTGATGGACTGCCAATGAAAATACTGGCCAAGCATCAACTGTGCGGTTGCCACGGAGATCTAGTAAGCTAGGGCAGTGGGAGCACAGATTTCCATCAACAGGACTTTAACAAAAGCCTTGATTCAGTGGCAAGCTCTTAGGTTAGATGCTTCTGGGCTTTAGCAGGGTACATGGAAAATGGTGAATTTACTACTGAGCTTGCTAAGCAATTACAAATCGTGATTCCTTTAGGGAAGAAAGCACAGCCCTAACTTTTCTTTCCAATTTGAGATTGACCTTTTAAATTCTTCCTTGCCCTTTAAAATGAGAAATAATGAAGCTGGCTTCGTAACAGTCAATTGTAATTCATTGCCATTTGGAAATATCTACATTATAGATTTTGGGGCCATAGAATCGTGCCATCAGTTTGGGTATACCTTCTCATCTCACAGAAATGATTACTTGCTGCTTTGAAAGGGCAGCAAAAATACCTCACATTGTTGTAACAGTGACCGTCTTGGAGGACATAAAATCTGTCTACACAAAACTGATTAACCTTATATTTATCACAGATAAAACTGGAGTGTATTTTATCATTAGAGAGCCTGTTGGCAATTTGTGCTTGAAAGGGCTGAAATACAGAAAATCTTGACAGAGCAGATAGCAGACAAAAATAGCAAAGTGAGATATTTCCAATATCTCTTCATTTCAGCTATTGTACACAGAATTGTACAGGGATTCATATTTGAATTCTGATGTTAACACACTCAAAGCAATATTAAAACTCATTGAACGCACTTTCAGATTTTTTCAGTAACAACCAGCAGGTTTGTGGGACAATTAACTGTATGTAAGCTGATGTGAATTTGCACTTGCAAGTCAGAGGTAGCTGCTTTAGGTTTAAAATCAGAACTTAGGAATTTTGTGACTGAACTTTCCTTAAAAGTGATGTGCATAGGACTGTTGCATTTAGAAAGTAAAACTAACGTTTTATTATCTTATGAAGCCCTAGAGGCAGAATGAAAATGATGTTAAAATAAGAAACCTGATTGTTTACAGATTTCCATCTAACTAGAAATATGTTTTCAGGCACTTAGAGCAATTATACAACTTGATAAACAAACACAAATTAAGTGAAATTTTATCCAAAGTTTAAAGGAAACTGAGATCTTTTAAAGACCATCTTACAAGAATTTGTGAAACAGTTGTGAAGCAGTAATGGTTTCCTGTGTTCTAAAAATTAAAGTGCTGGTGTTCTCTCCCAGAAGTCACAAAGAGATTGGTTTTCAGGTTCAATTACGGCAAAGATGAGACAAAAATACTCAATATCTATTCGCTGTTGTTAAACTGAGCACAGTTAGGTGGTAGTTGACACCATCTCTGACATTCAGGAAGGAAGAACAGTCAGGGGAAACAATCATTTCAAACACATACCAAGGTGGTAATAACAACTTACAGTTGAAAGGGACAGCAAGCATCATGCTTCAGTCTTTAATGCAGTCTCCAACAGAGATCAGACACTGACCTGCTATATGGACAAGTTATTCTGCAGTTCTGCACCCTATGGAAATCCCTAATCCTCCCTTGAAGCAACTGCCAATGGATACTGTCAGTCAAAAGCTCCTGGTAGATAAGCTTTGGCTCCAGCTTACCGTGTTCTTTTACATTATCACTGAGATGAGGAAAGAATTTCAACCCAGAATGCTCATTGCATTTAAAATTGTATGGAATTTTGCTGTTATCCTCAGTGTGAAGGGACTTGATCCAGTGTATGAGGCCTGATGGAGCTTTCACTGGAATTAAACCAGAGCATCCAGGACACTGTCTAGAATTGGCAGTTACTTCTGTATGCATCTGACTTGTCTGAAACACACTTAACCAAGTTAGCTAGCTAAAAAGAACTGCTTCAAGGTCCTGAGAAATCAGGATGAAATCTGCAAGGGAGATCATTGTGCAAGTCCAAGGCATGTCGGTCTGGCTCTGGTTTGTTGATGAGCTGGCTCTAAACAAATTATGGTTCCATTAGTACCGGCATCTTACAGGTAGGATAAATTATGTAAGCACACAGTCATTCCATTTCTTCTATAGATAATGAGCACAAGTGAATTCTTTTTGTAGAAATTGGGAGAAAATCACATTGCTACTCATGCTTAACCAACTCAACCAGTGAGCTGCCAAGCCCGTGACATCATCACTGGCAACATACAAGCTTCAGATTAGAAGTAGCTGATGACATCACCCTTCCAGTTTCTATCTAACAGATGGTTTCTGTATATTGTGTAATTTTAGATCATTATTCATGGTTTTGGTCAGTATAATTCAGGAAGTGAAAAAATTGCCAAGAAAAATTGACCTGGAACTAGTTCAAAGAGACTAAATTATTTTATTGATTAGACTCCTTAGCTTTCATTTTCCAGCAGAGCCATCATGAATCATCGATACACAATAATATCTGAGTAATTTCTGTGTGAGCTGAATTAAGTGCTCCAAAACAAGGTAAGCTTTGAAGGATTAGGCCTTCAAGCTGTTGGAAAACAAGATAGCTACGAAGATTTGCTGGGCAGTCCTGAAAGGGGGCCAGAAGCTATTTACTGAGGCAAGTGGTTTGTTTGAACTGGATTTTTATTTATTTTCGTATTATACTTGTTGACTTCATATCCGCCTTCAGCTCAGCTCGAAGGCTCGGGAGAGACATGTTTTTCACCAACGTGAACACAGGCCAGAAAGGAAGGACCTTCCAAGAGGCCTCACCAGGCACAGCCCCAGCATTGAGATAAAGCACGGCAAGCCTGCCGGAGGAAGGAAAAAAATTATGGAGGGAAGCGGGTAAGAAAGGCTGGGGAGCCTTTTTATTACAAAGGTTTACAAGAGTGCAGCCATGTAGAAGCCTTCACATAAGAAGTATGCGGAGGGCAGTGATGAGTGAAACTCTGCATCATTTGTCTGGTATAAATACATCTGTCGGATGCACGTATGGCACTGAGGGCACAGGTTTAGCCTTGGAGCATGCCATGGTAGCAAGTTTTCTTTCTGACCAGAGTGCAGGATCTACCCCAAAGTCAGAAATATGGGGAAAGAGAGCACTTTTCTGTCGAGGTACTCCAACAACACTAACTTTCTGGTAACTTCTGCCTCCGAGACAAGTCTTGAGAATGGGTATGGGGATACTGGAATACAGTTTACCTGTAGTAGTTCCCTAAACATGTGTTTAGTAAATGTCTCAAACCCGTATTTCAGAACATTAAACAGTACGAAACCAGGACATGAGGATTTTAGGTGGGAAGAGAGATCAAGTCCAGATCGCAATGGAGTAAATGAAAGCAGCTCAGTCCCTTTTTAGTCATTGGTAAGAGCACAGCCAAGTCATGACCAAATATCTCCAGCCTTATAGGAGTATGTGAAGAAAGTGTTAAAATCTTGGCAGCAGTTTCCTATTATTAGTGTGCTGTATTCCAGTTATCTGGGTCTGTGGGAGTGTCATGTGCAGGAGTACTCCCAACATTTACAGAAACCAAATGAGCTTGAAAATGAGCAGCACCAGCAGCCTCCAGATGCATCCCATGGACCATGCTTGACCTGCCACCCCACTGCGATGGCTTGGCACCGCAGAAGGCAGGCGGTTTTGAGACCTTCTCTTTCAGAACAACAGTAAAATAAGAGACTTTCTGAGGGTAGCCTGGTCTTTCCCAGTTACTCTGTGGGCTGACTTGGTTCTCTAGCACAGCTTGCATGAAGTATCCTGGTGGCTGCGGAGATGCCAGCTGGGTCTCAGAGAAGGAGCAAAAGAAAGAATTGAAAGAGAAAATCCCAAGTTCAGTTTTTAGACCTTGTTCCCCATTGTAAGCAATACCTGAATATTGCTCCAGTACAACTCTGAGAACCTTTGAAAATAGAAAAAAGACACAAGAAATGCCAAGTTTGTTGTTTAGTTCCCTAGTATTTTCCTTTTCATAAAACAGAATGGATCATTGCATTGTAAACAAGGCACCTTAATTGGCCTGTTTTCAAAATGAAGTATTTAAGATCTTTGCTATCAGTAGTCAAGCTCTTCTGTAAACCAGGTGTATTCTTGCCTTAGATTTTTTTATGAACACCCATAAAACAACTTGCCCTGGTCAAGTATCTATTACCTGAACAATAGCTAGGGTTTTCATATGTCTCTGGTGAGATCGTTTCATCATTTACACTCCCAAAGAATCTTCAGTTTCATGAGAATTTAACCTGAGAGTACCACACAGAAAAACAGCAAAATCTGAACCTTTCAGTTCTCTGCTGCACATCAGAAGAAAGTGCAACAGTTTCTCTACAGGCATTTTTCCTCTCTTTTCCTGTTATGTTTAAATAAAAGAGCATTAAGATTTAATTTTGTAAAATGCTTTTAGCCCAGGCTCAACAGGCATACAGCTTTCAGACAATCACTATTCTCAAATATTTCTGTACAGGAAACCTACTTGTGGAAAGATGCACAAGTATGACTTTAATCGTGGCAAGTTCTACGTATTATTCTACATGTTAACTTCACCATGATTTTTAGAATAAAGCATCTAATAATCTCCAGAGCTATTTTACTAAATGTCCTCTTACCAAAATATTCTGGTTTGCCAATTCTAAATATTTAGGGAAGACATCCTAGTTTAATTAAAATCTTTATGGGGAAAAAATTCTGGCCTTATTCTTCTGGTCATAGAAATAAAATATGGCATTTAAAACCTGTCTCTTTCCATCCCAAAACATATGGTTTGACACTGTTCTGTTGTGTGAGAATATTTCACAAGTTTAGCTTTTGTTCTAATGTAAAATTAAAACAAATTTTAAAACCTTGAGGTTGGCTGCAAAGTAGGAAGTGTTGTTCAAATGCCAAACTTAACACCTAGTTTTTGTTACTTGAGTTTCAGGTGCTGAGGTTGCAAAAGCTAGGGGAAACTCATTTTTAGAGGATTTTTAAAATTTAAGCCTCTCTTCTGTGCTTAATGCAGACACTCTGTATTTGGCATACTGCAAACAACTTGTCACCATTAATACAGTTGTATATGCAACCTGGTGTCAGCTCTACAATCTGGTTTTGATGGGAGAGGTGTCTATGCTGTGTACTGGGATTATAAGTGGGAGGGTTTTGCACAGAGCATTTTCTCAGGTTGAGTGAAAGATTTGGCAATACTTGCAGAGGACATTATTCTCGACTGCAAGAAGAGCATGCCTTCCTCCAAAACTAATACTTAGTTAACTGGCACCTTTCTTTATTCCTTCATTTTATGCTTGGTCACCAACATAGAAGCCTACTGGTAAGACAATTTTATAGTAGTTACATTACATTTTATCAGTCTTTTCCAAGCTTTCCTTACCTTTTCCTAAAGATGCTTTAGCAGAGATTATCAGCCATAATAAACTGCTTTGCACTCTTATTTCCAACTAGTAGCACTCAAAATCTGAATGAAAAGCCAAAATATTTTTTCCATTTTAGAAAGTTAGATCATCCAAGAAAGCCCAGTCACAAAGCTCAGTTGTGTCAACAATGATAAAATGATTCAAAATGACCTGTCTTAACCTGAGGGATGGTTAAACTACAAAATCTAATTTATTCTTTGGATGATTTTATTATCCAAATTTTCATGAAGGCTAATCATAATAGCCATAAATACGTTCTGAGAAGATACTCCCTCTGTATAGATATATCCAATAGGAGAAATATTGTAAAGATGCTGTAAAATTATGATTTTTATTAAGAGTTAGTATTTGTTACTGAGATCCATTTTTGGCCTTCTGGTTATTTGGGGATTTTGTTTGCCAGCTGTTCCCAAATAAGAAAAAAATCCTTTCCTCCTTTCTAATTTCAGTAGTCAAATGAAAATCAGTGTGGTGATCAAGATATAATTCTGTTTTCTTTCAAAGCTCATGCATTAAGTACTTTCCTCAAGCATTTCCAGACTGGACAGCATCCCTTTCTGAACATCCCACTGTAGGAAGGGAAAAAAAACACTGACATTTTCCTTATCAGTTGTATGAGGATCAGCTCAGGATTTTTGCAGTATTTAACACACCACATGGAGGAGACAGCATGGATTTGGAGGAGGATGTCTACAGATAAGAAATTTCCCCTGGCTCTGTTTGCCAAACCACATAACGTGCTGATGACTATTTGCTTTATCCTGTTTCAATATGGTTTTGTCTTAATTTTCATGCTCTTAACGGTGAAAATCATGCTTTAAAAAATGGAGAGAGGGTATTACATATGCTTTGTATGTCCACATATTTGCTATTACTTAAGTAATCTAGTGAAATATTGGCCAGCTGGAAGGGGGAGATGATGTTGCATGGTTGTCCAACAGTGACCCTTGAGGACTGGAGCAGAGATGTATTAGTTATAGCCAGAAGGGAGCACTTTGTCTCCTAAATCCCTTGGAGTAAGTTGGTTTTTCTTGCCAGTCTGCAATAGATTGAATCATCACAGGTCAGTGATGACTGTGGATAAATATTTCCTTTGAAGACGTCAGACTTTAAAAAACAGTACAATAAATTCCCACACATTGGACTGAGTCGAATTAGCTTCAACAGTCACAGCTGGCATGAAAGGAGCATTTGTGGGACCTAAACTGACACCACCATTTGGAGACATAAGCAAAGCTCATCAGACTTGTGTTGTTTTGTTGTTTTCAAAAGTTGTTCTTCTCCGGAGGCATATGAAATTGTTTGGGTGTTTTGTGGGGGTTTTTTTGTTGTGTGTTTTTTGTTGTTTTTTTTTTGCCTGGGCTTTCCCTATCCCCACCTATCCTTTCCCAAGGAGTCAGAGGCCATGCAAACAGGTCCCTCAATGTCTGAAATATTCAAGATTCAGCTTCATCTGTCGTTCAGGAGGGTCAAAGTGGAGGCCACCAGCTTTCTAACTGGACAGAAATAGGTATACAGGGAAGAAAAAATGGGACTCAAACCTCCCCACAGATCTTTACTTTCAGCAACATCATGATGCCCAGTGAAAGGACTTGGCTATGTACTGTCAACTCAACATGCAGAATATTTTGTGCAGCATTCCCAGACAAAGCCTACTAATTTCAGTAAAAATATTACAATGACCAGTGAAATGTAGAATCCATTAATGTTGGCTCAGGGAACATATTCCTATGAAGGGAGTTGTCATTCATAGTTGAGGAGGCAAAAGGTTTGGAAGATGATGCCTCCTTTAATTTCCCTAAATTAACCCCAATATTCAATATCAAGGCTAGTTATAGAGAAAAAAAAATATGAAATGTTGTTTTTCTAGACCTATTTATTTTGCTTGTTAATGGATTAAAATAGTTCCCAGCTGTACAAAGTTCTCATTATGTTCATTACTTATAATACACCTCACAATGAGATGATTAATTCAGCACACTTGCAGGCCCTTCATTGAATGCTGTTGATTAAGCAATTATGTTAATCCACTTGTGTTTGTTTTCTCACTGCTCTGATGATGGTTGGGACCAACTTGTTTGCAGAATTATTCCATGTACATGCTGTAAGTTTTGCTAACATTTGCAAAGGCCAAATCCACCATTCACAAACAATGTGAGGGTGAAAATTGCAGATTATTTGTCTCTAGTGTATTTCAGATTGCTAAGAAAATGCTGGACTTTATTTTGATACCCCCTGTTTTAGGCCAGCTCCTGGACAGGACTAACATAGATTTTCTATGTCTGCTTTAACACTGAAGTGGTAATTTCAGGCCAAGTAGAGATGAATCCTTTCATTTAATTTATGTGTTCTTGTATTGATTGTATTCAGTAGTTGATTTGATCTTTTATTTCCATGAGACTGGTAACAAAATGGGGTTTAGAAATGTTGTACAGATGGATATGCAAGTAACCCAAATATCATGCCATTCAGAGTCAGAAACCTGATGTTTGCAGGAGGAATATAACAACCTCTCAATGTGATCAGCACCATGAAAAAGGGACAATTATTCCCATTACTTGTTTTAGATTTAGTCTCTAATTTGATATAAAGCAGCAGATGATTAGAAAAGGGAAGGATATTCTCCTACTTTTAGATGAAAGTATTTTGTCAGTAACAAAAATGGAAAGGGAAATACTGTGGTAGGAGAAATATGTAATAAATTTTAACAGTCTTTGCTCAGATTAGTTGGAGGGGGCAGTGGTTCTTTAAGTATATTTGTCAGTTACCTACAAAGACATGTGATGGAAACATTTTCAAGAAGCCAGAAACATCCTGCCCCGTTCAATATACTCAACTCTCTGGGTGTCCGAGGAGCCACCAGCGATCATTTGTAATGGTTGCCGTTTACCGTTCCGCCAGCTTAGCTGGCCATGATGGCCAGCTTCAGTGGAAAGGAAAGGAAAGACGGATCTGAGTTATACCTCAATAGACTAAACAGTAACCCCGCAGCAGTGCCCAGCTTTAGGCTGGCCGAATCATTGGCAGATCTCATGAATAATAGACACATGAAAAATGCTAACAGACTTCCCACCCATCAGAAGAGCCAAAACCAAAATGCAAAACATTAACACAAGCCAAACCTGCACAAAACTAGCTATCCCAAAAGACCTCTGATAACTTTTGAGTTCCCCGTTTGGAAAAATTATGATAAAGGAGCAGCTTATACATGCCAAGCAGAAAGATTTAGTGATCTCCTCCCCAAGGCTTTCTATTTTTGCCATTCTTTTCCTTAGCTTTTGTATTTAAGTGTATATTCATAACAGCTCCACTGATATTTTCTGAATATAGACCATCAATGACCACAGCTTTTATTTCGGGAGGTCCATTTCCATAGCACCAGCTCATAAAAGATACTAAATAAAGCTTAGATCTCTGCAGCTCAGGTTGATATATTATATATTGGTCACTGCAGTGTGCTGACGGCTTTCCTGCAATGTGGCCTGTGTCTTTTTTATTATGTACATTCCTGGTGAGTGTTGGGGAGATTGATCTCATTCTGGTATCCAGATTGTAAAACAGATGTGTGGGGAAAAAAGCTGCAGAGGGTGCAGGAAAGAGGGTGCAAAAAAAAAATCCAGAGACTCTGAGAAAAAACCTTTCAGGGAGATCTGTTTAGGTTTGTGAAAAAGGAATTAGGAGTAGCATAACATTGTAAAAATATCTTCACAAAAGGAAGGCACCAGTCGCTGAATAAGCCTAAATGTAATAGGCAAAGATTAGTGATTAGCAAAGGGAACTACTAAGGAAGTAGTAAGTTCTCAAGGTCTCATTGTCTTCAAAGAACAGATACCTTTCTAGTAGTAATGTTCTGGCTAGATAGAGATTATTGTTCTTGGTAGGAGGCAGCAGAGTGAAATTTAATCTTCTTGATATCAAACTACACAACCAGGTATTACCTTCTAGATTTAAATTATATTCATCTATTGAGAAAGTGTCACTGAGTTTGGGGGGTTTAATTAAAAGCTAGCCGCCTTTTCATATAAATGCATTGAGAGGAAGCATTTCTTTTCATAAACATTCCTGTTGGGAATTTAAAAAAAAAGAAAATCAAATAAAAAGCCTGAAGGACAGTTGGCAGCCATAGGAAAAATCTTTGGCATTACTCTAACGAACACTTTTCTTTATTCTTTCCAGTTCCTCCAGAAAACAGCATTATCTGGTCTTTTCTGGTAACAGCATAACTTAAAGATAAATCACAGAACAGAATCGCTTCTCTGGCATCCACTACCTTGATTTCTTTGGAGATGAGAATTCTGTAATTGTGATTATGTTGGTTTTTTCGTGTTTTTTTTTTTTTTTTTTAACAAGTGCTTCAAGGAACTGAAGGCACTTAGTACTTTACAAGGCAGTTAAGTACAGTATGGAATTTGCTCTTAATATTCATCCACATGTTTTATGAATTTCCATATTTGAGTTTAAGCCTGGATTTTAAAGCCAGACTTGTTTTAATTCATTTGTCTTAAACTCAATACCAGTTTCTATGTTCTCCTATTTTGGGAAACCTGAGTTGAATTGCTTCGCAGAGGAGAAAATGGATCAGAATTCTTTTTTCACCCTAAAAACTGTGCTAAAATTGTGTAGCCAGCTGTCACTCTGCGACCAAACTCCCATCAAGCCCAGCAGAAGAAGGAGATTGCCATAACGTAACGTTAGAAATCATGAAAATCCCAATGGGCATAAGAAGGTGTTGAAGGGGGGTCAAGGAGCATGATAGACATGAAAAAGCTTTTTTTGCAGCTGGTTCCTTTCTCCTATCAACTGTACAAAGGCAGGCGAGGGAGAGGGAGGGCGGCAGAGAAGTGAAGCTGGATTATGAAAGGGACACGCTTTCCATCCATGTTCAGGAAATCGGTGAGACAAAAGGCACACAGCAGCAGCCACATGGCAATGGGGCTTCAGAAAACAGGCTGCTTCCTCTGTTGTTTCCTCAGAAGCCCAGGATCCATCACTTAGTTTGTTTTTCCAAGGAAATAATTAAAGATGTGGATAAAAAAAAATTTAACAAAAGACTGACCCTTCCTTTTCCCCCCACCCCGCTTCTTTTTTTCTGCCTGCCCACCTTAAGGGAAATCATTTTCATACCCCCCCCTTCCGCTCTCCATACACAATGACAGCCCCGACACTGGAGCAGAGATTGTTTTACATCCCAGTAGAAGCAAATACTTAAGGAAACCTTTGGCAGTATTATGGATTGAAGTGCAAGGAGATGGTTTTATCAGGAGGCTTCAAGGCTATTATTGTCCAAATAAACACTTGCTTTGCCAGACATGATCTACAGCTGCTGTACAGAGACCCTTGAATTTCATCTGAATTTCAATCTCCCTGTCCTTTTTGCCTTTCCTATTTCACTGTTTTCAAACCTGAATAGCCTACTCTACTGGATTACTTCATTTTTTCCATCTTAATAGGCTTCACTAGGCTCTGACTCCTGACTTCCTGCCCACGACTCTAGTCCCTGCTTCATCTAGATTTAGGAAGCTTTAACACATTTTGGATTTTTGCTTTTTTTTCCCAGTTGCTGGGGGACAGGATGCTCCCCTAGACTTTGCTATCGTGATGCAGCATTTTACTGCTGACCAGAACAGTACTATTTCAGCACAGCAGAAACCTGGGCCAATACACATCTCCTCGCACGCATTGGAGGCAGACAAATTACTTGAATAAAGTAAGAAGCAGCTGAGCCAAACTTTCCTAGAAAGTTGTTAAATCCTTATCATTTTCCACTTTCCTATACCTGTGCTGTTCTGTAGTCTCACAAACAGACCCAACAAGTGACAAAGTACAGGAGGAGAAGATGTTTCTGCAGCATTGCTACAGCATCAATTAAAAAACATGGACAGAAGCAGTTTCAGCAAAAGCATTTCTGAGCACTTTCAAGGGCAGAAGAACAGCAGGAACAAGTGTTTGTAGCTAGATTTAGGTTTTTTTTTCCTAAAAATAATATTTCAGAAAGAAAGCATACCAACAAATTGGCCAGGAATATAAAACTCTTCATATAATACCATAAGAAATTAACTTCTGTTTACTCCTTTTTATTTTTTGTTCCTTCTTTTATTGCCTTTTCATCTCACTCTTGGTTTAGAAGCTTTCTGAGGTTTAAACATCCAGGCTACACTCATGGCTTCAGACACTTTAGCATGAAACATCCTCACAACCAAGGCCACTTGAAACCCTGGGTATTTCAATATCCTCATAGTGAATTTAGTCCAGCGCTTACCTGAGCACCCCCCTTCACACTTGAGTACCAACAGCTCTCAGGAACAAACTCTCTCCAGGCTTGCTCGGGCAGATTACTTAACTTGACCATAGTGCAGAGCAGGGCTTTCACTGTGAGCAGTTCTCCAAGGAGCCAAAGCCAGGCAGAGCCCCGGAGAAGGGTTAAATTCGGGGTTTGCTTTGCAGGGCAATTGCTCACACCTGAGTGCTCAAGCCCACGTGAACCAGCTCCAGCTGTGACCAGTCTTTTCACGTACTGGTTTGGACTGTGAGTAAAATACTCTGAGACTTGTAGCATTGTTTTACGTTCTAATTAATTTCCTTACTTTAATTACACTATTTTTGGCAGATACATAAACTGTTTTCTATAATAAACACAGGAAAAGCAGCCTTCCAATGGGGGGAATCTTTCTTTGAACTTAAGAATTGGACTAGTGATAGCACACACGTTGATACCTTAAATGCGCTATTAATGCTGTTCTAAAGTAGTTAATGCTCTCATAATGATTAGAGATGCAGGAAAAGGTCTGTTAAACTGAGTTTAATCCCCATCCCAAAATCAGAAATATTTACTTCTCGTATTTAATCTTGAGAGCTACTAAGCTTGAACTGCAAATTTTCTATCCATAGTCCAGGACTTCTGAACTTTGTCCCTAAACTCAGTATCTCTTTTTACTCTGCGTACTAACTGATCTGAGTGTTTTCCTTCTCCCAGCAAGGGGGTTCAGACCTGTGGACTTGCTAGAGAAGTACAAAAAAAGAAGAGCTAAACCACTAGGTTCAAGATATTCACTGCTTACTTCAGTTTAGAGAGCAGATAACACATCCATTTCTGCTCAACATACAAACTCCCAGTAAAACCTGCCCCTCATTCTTACACACACCTACAAAGACTGGATATTTTATGTACTCATTATTACGGGTGACATTTTGGAGAGCAACTGCGTGGCTTACAGCAAACAAGCCAAGCTTTAAAGGAGAATTGGATTTTATCTGGTACTTTGGTTTGTTCATGTGCAGCTGAAGAGTTAATAAGCGGCGTTTTCTATTCTTTGCGTTTCCAGCCATTGTCCTTCTTTCTGAGATTTGTGAAGACAAATTTTGTATCCCCACTACATGTCCGGACCAGCAGTGGTTTCTGTAGCTCCTCCATTAGGATGCAGGTAGGGATTTTGCGTGGGGATAGTGCATACCTAGAGAGATCCTCAGATCCTCAGCTCTTGTGTTACAGTATGGCTCACTGTTGCAGGAGGCAGTCAGGTCTGAGCTCTCTGAGTGTGCAGGTTTTGTTTGTTTTTTATACCTGAAAAGCAAGACTTCATAAGTTTTGCCTTTCAAGCCTTAATCTTTAAGTTCCTCGCTTTCCACCACCTACTCAAAAACTGAATGCAACATTTCTAAACCACTTCAACTTGATATACCCCATTTAGCTTGCTAAATCTAAAGAAGCCTTTCACAGTTCTCCTGGTGATGGGCATCAGCACTAAATGTAGCATGTGGGAGCCCCTTGCTTTGAATTTCCTTGGGGCATAGACAAGCCATGTTGTTCCTACACCTTGATGAAATGACGAGACAAGAAGGAACCTTGTCTAACTTAGCTGACTTTGGGTCTGGGCTTCAAAAGCTGCTGTCAGCCAGGAAGGGGTAGATGTTTAGACCATTAAAATTTTCTCCTTGATTGGTCTGGAAAAATAGAGAGCCTTCCTTTCATGCTAGCAAATGCAATATACATATGCAAAATAAATACAAGTTTAGTTTCTTTCTACATTGCACTATACTACAAATAAACAGACCTGTCCTTCATAGACACACCAGCAGGATTCGTCCAAATGTAGCACAACTTAGAGAACTGTACGACAGTTGTTACAGTCCCTGATTATGTCGTCAGCACATCTCTATCTGTTTTCCCATGAAATTAAAGTCATTACTAGCTTAACGCATGCCTGTAGTTCAACCGTGATCCTACAGATACAATAATAAAACTGTCAGGATTTTTTATTTTTGTGTCTGTTTCCATTTTAAAAAAAATATATTCCTGAGATTCAACTATGTGCAATACTTTTATGTCATCTTGTAAGAGGTTGCTTTTCAGTCTTTCTATTACAAATAATAATTTAGAGCACTACAAGATAAATACATCTAATTGACTTCCAACCAGAAATGCTATCTATTTATTTTTTTGAAGGTCCCTCTGTTAGGGTGTCATAAGTCATTTGTCTTTGCTTGTTTTTTTGGCAAGTACCCATAGTAGGATGCTCCTGATGATGTTCATCAATTCCATAAATTATTGGTTTCCAATCAAATAAGGGAAAATCCTGAAAAGGTTTTCATTCCTACTATGGTTTCTCAATCTCTTTGAAATAATCTCAGTATAGGGCTGAAGCTAGGTACAGTTTTTCTCTTTTGAACATTGTTTAGGCAGATACTTTCATCGCTATGTCTTTTGTTGTATCATCTTGACTCTTTCTCACTCTATTTTGAGAGCACTACCATCTTGAAAACATCAGTTTTGACCTGAAACCAACAGTAAGCTGCATCTGATAACAAGTCTCCGTGTAGCTGTGTGGTCTGATGTCAGAGAAATAGCTTGGAAATGGGAAATCAGATGAAATTACATGATTCTTATCTTTTTCCCCTATAGAGGGCATGAGCTGCTGATTTAGAAGTTGCTTGAAGTGAAGGGAAACTGGAAAAAAAGATTTTTCACTAAGTTTTCAGGACTTGTAGCAGATATTAGCAAGGGGCCCTAACATAGTTATTAGCTATGCAAGACTATTGTTTATTTTTACACAGGAACTAAAGGAGAAGGTATCTATGCTTATTTTTCTTTACTTAGCTAAAGAAATTGTATAGCTTTTTGAAAGGGTTAAATAATTTCCTCCTTTCCTGCACTCCTAAGACTTTTCTTGCGCGCGTGTGTGTGTGTGCGTGAGGTTCCCCGCTAACCACAGCTCTGTTTTCCAAAAGGAAATTAAAATGAAATACATCAGGCATGCTGGGACTTCACACTTCAGAGACTTATGAAGCAATATCGCCTGATTAAATTGATTGTCACTTTAACTACCCACAGCTACTCTTCAGGAAGGGAGCTTAAAGTTTTACTGTTCTTAATGGCACAATATCTCTCTTCCAATGGCTTAATTTAGGTTGTGCTGAAACTCCTCTTAAAAGCAGGACCATTAATATTTCATTGAAAATGCCTATGATGTCAGGGGTAGCAACAGCAAGTTACCTGCCAGTGTCCAGGAGAACCATCCTCCTCCCCTGGGGATGGGCTAGCATCCCACAGTAGGATGGGACAAAGTGCATGAAGAATTATATGTACTCCTCAACCCTGAGTCCCTTTTTGTCTCTTCAAGGTCAGCAACTTTTCTTGCTGTTTCATTGTTTATGCTTGTACAATTATTACTTTCATGATAACGAGCTACATGTAATGAAAGAGTTGGTAACTCAAGTATTGTAAATATTACAAATGCAAATGTTTATTGGCCAGAGAGGACATGCAAGCATGGAATTAAGACATGGTCATTTCTACAGTGTTCATTTCTGGATCTCTTGTTCCTCCCGGAATGCAGGAGAACAATGGGCAGTGAAATGTAAAGGCATATAACAAAGAAGCAGTGGTAGCTTTAACGGATAAATAGCTACAGTCTTGCAGACATACCATAAATTTGAATGTGTATGAACATTGTACAGCACATCTTCAGCCTGTGTAAGCTTTTGTACTTCCATGATTGCAAACTCTAAGGAGTTATGACATGGTACAGCACGAGTCGTTGCATTTCCAGAGTTTATCTTTAAAATCAGGGGACTCTCTTGGGTAAAAAGAGAACTCTTATTGCGAGCTTAGCAGATTAAACTATTTCTTTCTCTACCACAAGAAAAAAAAGGAAACAGCAGAAAACTAAAATGCATGTTTGATGATCAGGTTCCACAGGGCACAGGGCTCTGGCACTGAAATACCAGGCAGCCAACCTGGTAAACTGCAGACTGCAGGACTGGTAACAGGAACTTGAACCAGGCTGGGAAACCAAGGCTCACGTGTCCTACCCAAGTGCCTCAGGAATATTGTTTCTTAAAGATCCCATCTTATTCATAGCAAAATGGAAAAAAATTGAACTGAAAAAATATCTGTAAATACATTTCAAAATGTTGATAAACTGCAGTCAGCAGTCAGGTCTGGGTGGGAAGCAGTGCCAGGATGGGCGCTGGAGCGCAGCCTCTGCCAGCACCGGAGCCACCGGCTGAGGAGGAGATGCGAGATGCAGAGCAACAATGGGCATGTTGTCCTGCTGCCGGCGAGGGATGGGATGCGATGGGATGGGATGCAATGGGATGGGGTGGGATGGGATGGGATGGGATGCTCCTCATACAGGACTGTGTAGCCTCCTGCCATTAGAGTGAAATATTATTATTTTGAAATATCTTGTTGAATGTTAGATACTTTAGGGACTGCTGAGACCCTAAGGACTTTAAGTTAGACCTGACACTTAGCGTTTTATTATTATGGAAGGATATTTTCCAATTTTGAAGTTACCAGCATTCATTTGTCTTTGCAGGTTTGACACACACATCATCTTAGGAATTTATTTGACTGACAAATGTTATCCAACCCAAACTAAGCCATGCACATAGATCTCAGTGACTGAGATTGCGAGTTAATTGCAATGCTGCAGGATAGGAATTGCATATTAAAATGAAATGAGTAAAGTACCTTTCAAAGAAACTTGAAGTGAGCATTCACAGTATTTTAACACAAAATATTTGGTCCCTTGAAACTTGTTTTTACTGTTTTACTTTACAAAAGTCTAACTTTTTGGCCTAAACTTGGGTTTGTTACAGTATCAAATATAAATCAATTAGAAAGCTCCCCTTTTCATAATAATATGTACGTTTTTTATTATTAGATATGACTATTAGTCATCATCAGGCTTGCATTTCCTGAATAATGATATATCAAACCACATCCGAATGAGAACGTTGAAAAAAGATATTTTCAAATTTTAGAGGCAAAGGCTTTAAGTGATAATTTGTGGGTTGGATGAGTGGTAATATATTGACAGAGAAAGGCTGCAATATCGCAAGCTTTATTATCCTAAAGTCTCATTTCAAAATTTGGGAACACAGTTTCAGTTTATGAATATGGGGCAGAGGGTAGCTAGTTATAAAACAGCATTAATATAAATCATAGTTATTACAGAAATCGAAAGCAGGTTATGTTTAAGGTATTTCTAAGCCTTTAGCTTTAGAGAAATAGGAAATGACATATATATAAAAAGAGAGAGAGTGGGAGAGAGAGATCCCAGAAGAAAAGTACAATGTCCACTTAAGTGTCAAGGAAGAACGCTGGATACATATTGATATACTGCAAAAGTGAAATTTGTGTGGCAAAGCCATTTGAAAGGAAGCGGAGGCTCTCATGCTACTTAATTTCCCTGGTTGTTCCCCACTTCTCTTCCTGGATAATCCACCAAGAACTCAGACTCCAAGAAGCTGTTACCAGCATAGTGCCGGTAACACAATCGTGTTTATGGCACTTTGCCCTTGCCAGGGACTCCTGCAGTGGAAATCTCAGTGCTCTGTACATGGCCTGCCAGCAAAATGAGATGAAGATTGACCAGAGAAACCTCTTAGAATAATGGGATAAGTGGAAAGGATTTATCCAAACAGGAAATATTCATTTTCCACTTGTGTGGCTGCTCTTCTTGTCCATGGCTCACACACTCCAAAGCATACTTACCAGCAGTTCTGAAGCTTCCAGCTCTCATCTGCTCAATTCCTGCTCTCTGAGTCATTACTGGGCAGATACTGTTGTCTCTTTTCCCACCACTTGCCTCGGGAAGCATCTCTAATGTACCTTCTGGCAAAAGTGTGCTGGGCTGGAGCAGGGTAGATGGGATTCAGCATGCTTTTGGGGAATACATCATAAAAATCAGAACTAGACTTCAATACTTCAACACTTGCAATATTGTGTATCTGGAGTTGGCAGCGTATTTATGTGATTGTGAACAGACATATATATACGTTATGCTTATAAGTGTGTATATATATATGGTTATGTATGTGAGCATATTTCCTTTTCTCCCTGCTGAAATCAGCAAAAATAACATCAGTATTATCTTTTACCTGAAAGAAAATTTCTAGTTCTCATGGCAAAAAAGGAAATGTCAAAGTTTGAAAGCGTGACAGAAATACATGAAAACTGAAACCTAAAACTATCCTAGGTTTTTTTTTAAATTATTTAAATCAAACAGTCTACCAAACAACTTCTGAAGGCAATCTCATAAGTGAGGGGATTCATCTTCCTGACTTTGGAAAATTTTCATAGTCATAGAATCATAAAATCATAGAGTGGTTTGGTTGGAAGGAACCTTCAAGATCACCTAGTTCCAACCACCCTGCCATGGGCAGGGACACCTTCCACCAGACCAGGATGGTCAAAGCCTCATCCAACCTGGCTTGTCAAATACTGGATTTAAATTTGAAACTTATGGTAGTCCCCAGATTCATGGCCCCCTAAATTTTAGTTCTAGGCAAGCGAGGTGCTGTAATCTGTGTGCTTCGCTGAGGGTCTGGTCTGAAAGACTGAGCCAACAGTGCTGCAGAGACAATGTTCTCTGAAGTCTTCATCAAATTCTCAGGATACTGGGTCTTTGAACTGCAGGGAGATAGCAAATAACGAAGGATTGAGAGAGATCAGAGACAAAAGGGATGGTTCGCCATAGGGCATCTGCCCTTGCTGTAAACTGTCCTCTGCCATCTCCTTTATGAAAGAGAAGAAAAGTAGAATACATCAGTAGCGTCAGAAAAATGCTACTCTCCATTCTACGTTCTTGCAGAAAAGTAATTAAAAT
>NW_009603205.1:30961-31447 GCF_000690535.1 Cariama cristata
CCTGGGATCAAATTTTTACTGGAAACGAAAAGGAAAGGTGGTTGAACTGTGGAAACATTTACCAGCTGCAGGTATAATACCGTGTCTGTTGTCAGAGTGAACATTTCATTGGTTTATTTCTGGAGGATTATTTAGAGGGTTGTGGTCTTACATCCAGGTCTCAAGAAAAAAAAAATACAGCCTATGAGCTGTGCCTTCTTTCTACAGAATAGTGATTTGTTATGTGTTTGTCTGAGTTAAATATAGCAGCCAGTCATTCTGCACAGTCTGATATTTTATTCTGCTAACTTTAAAAAAAAAAAAAAAAAATATTCTTGTTTGGATAGATGAAAAAGACAGCAGAAAAGCCACAGTTCCTAGGTTTGTTTCCAGGCCAGTTCAGGTGCTTAGTGTTGTAAAATTCAATAATCAGTCAATATGATCAGATGGTTTCAGCCATATTTCGATGCTTTCTGTTGACTATCTTCTTGCCAATGATGATTCCTG
>NW_009603205.1:31478-47239 GCF_000690535.1 Cariama cristata
GTGAGGTGCTCAGCTGCAGAAGTGACCGGTGCTTCTTCGTGGGTTCAATCACTTGAACATGGGAGAAGTTGTACCGGGGCAGCTGACGGCTCCATTTCGTGTCTGGCAGCGATCAATACCAGATGCCCTGGGAAGAATGTAAAAGCAGCACAGGCGTATGGTGAAAGTTTGCCAGCACAGTCGTTATCTGCAGCCCTGGGCTGGTTTCTGTGTGTGTAACTGGTCTGTGCCTCCGAGGTGACCTGGTGGGTAGTGCAGAGAGGATTTAAGTCTTTAAGGGAAAAGGATAGTTGTGTATCACTGAACCCACCTTGATTTCGTGGGTTGGAGGAGAAAAATGCAGATGACCCAACTGATGTTTACTTGTCCTAACAGAAGGTCCTGGGTCACACTGCTGGTGCTGCTGCTTGGAGTTGACAGCTGTGGGTAACCTGCAGATTTCCTGGGCCAAGATGAAAGAAATAATAGAAGTGTTATACTTCACTGGTAGTTGAAGAAGTTTTGAGGATGAAGCAACTTAACAAGTCATGTAGGTGGCACTTTCGTGTTTTTAGCAAAATTTGGGGTATTTCCTTAGATACCTTTTTTCGTTCTTGAGCACAGATTCAGTTTTCTATAGCTACAAGTAGTCCCTGCTGCTGCTGAAGGCTTCAGTTGTGATTACAAGCTTCGCTGGGAAATACCAGCTTAATAGCAGTATCTCTGAATGACATCCAGCAGAGATATTTATTTTTCCTCAACAAGATTTATTTGGCTCCTGTCCAGGACTCAGCCTTTTCCCTGCACTCCTTGAATTTTCCTGGAGTTGCCCATTTTTCTTGACTGCCTGCATTCACAGCTCTGGCTTGAGCAGCCCGCAGCCAAGTACATCTCTCTGCACAAAGTGGCCTGCCATTCATTTCATATCATTTTGCTTAAGGAACTAGGTTTTGTATCATTTCGTACCCTCACCATGCAACATATACTGACATACTGAGGTTTCTTCTTAGATATAATTTCTGCTATCACACTTTACATTCTCGTTACAGTCCATAATGGGATAAAGACACATATAGAAAAATACTGCTGACTTTGGGCATCAGACTATTTACTTAAGCTAACTGAGTTACATATTTTGGTTTAATAATTACAACCTTTTTCTCTTGCATCAATTTAGTGAACCCTACTATTTTCTCCCACTGAAGCCCAAAAAAGTATTTACACAGCTCAGTGCTCATCAGGCTAAACACTGATGTGATACTCTAATAGTGGGAATCAGTGCAAAGATCATTGATTGATTTTTTTTTCCCCACTGATCTTCGAATGCAGACTGTACAGAGAAGACAGCGAGACATTGTCTGTAGGTTGGAAGGAACGAGGGAAGGAGAGAGATGTTTCCTGTGTTAAGGTGCAGTTCACTTCTGTTAAGTGGAAATGATACTGAATGGAGCAAGAAGTGAATCTAAAATATTTTCTTGGACGTGAGTAGAAGCTAGAAACGCATATGTATCTCTATAAAGACAGAAGAGCTTCTGGGCAGAACTGGCATCTACTGTAGACAGCTGAAGGTGAATGTGCTATTTCCTCTGTTACTCGTCTAGGGAATCACGTCATGCAGAAAGATAAATAGCATTTAGGATAGGAGAGAGGCCATGCCGAACCCAGGAGGATCTCCAGAAACAGCTTCTCTGGAAGCGGATAACCTTAGAGCAGACAGATAGACCTCACCAGCATCCCCGAAGCCCTTGGTATTACTGTTAGCTTTGGTGAAGATATTATTTTCTCGTAGCTGAGAAAAGAACTTGGTTCTATTTGTTGAATTTCTCTGGAATAAGGAGGATAAGAGTTTTATGGCATCTGCAATTTTCCTTCTGGTTCCAGACAGATGTGGCAATGGAAAAGGAACAGGGGAAACAAAAAGTTATCTGAACATGGCCTGTTAGGTGTGATTTCTACACTAAGGGAACTATTTTTGTGGTTTTAAGCTTTCAGCACCCGTTTTCCTTTCCATCCTTAGATAAAGAAGGGCTGCATTATGGGCCTGGTGTTGTTTATGATAACGGTATTCTGGCTACCTACATCAAATTAGAATGAGTAAGCTTTTCTATCTTTATCATTTATGATTTAAAGTTGTACTAGATCTCTTGCTTAATCCAGGGGAAAGTACCATAACTAGGAACATACTTTGGTTTGCAGTTTATTTTTTTCTACTTTCCCTTCCCTAATCCAAACAAACCAACATTTTCTTTCATGGGTGCTACTAAATTGAAGGATGGTATTTCTCTGGAGTATCCCTGCTACTCCTGGTGGGTTGGATGTGGGTTGTTACAATAAACATAATGAGATGCTGGAAACAGCTGGAGTGATACCAAGTTGTGGGCTACGTATTTCTTAATCAGGCTTCTTAAATAAACAAAGCATCAAGGCTGAAATGTGAAAATTTAATTATCTGTTCATTTCTAAAGCTGCTATTGAATCATGAGCTGTGAAATAGGAAAAAAAAATCATACAATTTAATTTTAAAATGCGGTGTATTAGTTTTGGAAAAAGAATCTACTGATGTGGCTTGAAGGTAGTTGAAGGTAGCAGTGTGTGAATCAAGAGATATCCTGGCTTAATGCTATTCTAAAATCTAGATTCCAAAACGTAGTTATGGCCACTTTCCTTTTTCACTTGCTAGTAGTTTTCCGTAGGTTATGTCTTGTTCCATTTGGGAAAAGTCTGTGTTGTTGAGGGCAACCCATGACCCCATGACTTGAATTTCGCATGAGGGACTGCAGCTCTGAAGAAGGCCTTTATGGACTCATCACTGTGGAAGTCATGATGGTGCTTGAATGAGGTTATTTAACCCTTTTGATTACCTGTGCTGATGCTAATAGTCATGAGTTGCTGGTTGTAAAACTGTTAAAAAACCAAACTAGTAGAAGTACCTTCCAGAGGTGAAACTTTTTTTTTTTCCTTTTTAACTTTTGCTGAGATTATAAAGCTGGTGAGGTCAGAGGTCATTCCTGAATCTCCTAACCAGGGAATAGACATGCATTCACATGCTGCTCTATGTGCTTCTCTGAAATAATAATCCCATATAAGCATACCAGGTACAATAAAAATAGTGGTTTACATTAAGTCACTGATATATATTTCTTTATGTGGGTTTTTTCTTTAAATTAGATCACTTATCAATGCAACTTTTAGATGACAGTAATAAAACCTCTAGAGAAGACTGCAAAATTAGTGCCATGTATCTTTCTTAGAGTGCCAAGCCCAGAGTTAAAGCATGAAACACGTCAATTAAATACGTCAGCATAATTTTTCCATTGCTTCTCATTAACACTTAGTCACAAGAGGAGGTCTTTTCAACCCAACTTCTGCCCAGTCCATTAAAGGATGTGTCAGAAACTCGCTTCATACATGGGCAAGGACAGCAAGAAGTTTGCGTCTTTGGATGCTTTTTCTCTCATCCAGTCTTACTGTTATGCCTCACTCCTCCAGACACAGTTGTACTCAATGGTACCTCTCAAAGTTTCTTTGTCAGCTAGTTCCCTGATGTTTGCTGATTGTTGGGTTGGGTGTCCAGTTTGTAAGTCAAAACTAATCACTTACTGGCTGTAAAATACAATCTGTGTCATTCAGATTGACAGAGCATCAACAGGGAGGATAAACCTCTTCCAGCGGTATTGGTGTCTGTTATTTCCTTTTGCTACAATGCCATAGTGATCAGAAATGTTCATGTTTTTTATTCTTCTCCACAAAAATTGAATAATTTGGGGAGGAGGGGAAAGTGCTTCATATTTAGGAGTTTTTTTCTTTGTTCTGTGGTAAACATTTACATTTATATGTGTATATACATGCACACATATATACATAAACATATAACTATATATTGTTTTTGCCCAGCTCTTAAAAATGTTCTGCATCTGGTGCACGAAGCCACATTTACCACTAGCTGGAGAGAAAACATATTAATATGAAGTCAAATATTTGGCTTGTTGAATGCAAGATGTAATTACATTCACTTGAACGCACTTACACCCGGGAAAGAAACCATACTTATGGGAAAAAAATAATTTTCAAAGGTGTTTTCATGTCTATCCTGGGAGAGAGAAAAAGCGGGGGTGACTTTGCTCTAAATATAATAATCTGCTTCTTTTTTAAAAAAATACATCTGAAATTTTTTATGCCACAGCTCAAATCCTATAATTATAAAGTAGCCTTTGCAAAGAAGTTTTTCACCTAATTAGTACATGTTGGGTTCATGGAGCAACTTTTTCACTAAGGATTTAAAAAACTATTCAGAGAAAACATCCAAAAATAGAGGACTAAAGATTTTGGCTGGTCTCTGATCCCTGACAGACCCCACCTCTTGGCTTGTATTTGTTCACAAACAGTTTTAACCACTTTCCAGACGTGTAAGATGAACCTTGCTAAGGACAGGGTGGTGGTTCCTTCCTGGGAGAGCTGTAGCTAACACGCAAGATGCACGGACAAGTGGGATAGGGGCTGCTACAATGCACAGCCCCTGAAATGAGAACTGACCACAGTCAAAAAGTATATGTTTTAAGTCCAGTCCCAAATAAATTTGGCAAAAAATAGTCATTAATGTTTTTCTGGAAGCCCAGTCTGAAAAACTGCTTAGGCACGTGCTTTAGTATAAGCAGTCAGGTAGTTTGTTTAACATTGATAGAGTTTCCCACTTTCCAAAAACTAAGCACGTGCTTAATTACTTTGCTGGACTGAAGCCTGAGATAGGTGAGATGAAATCTGGCAGTGAAAGCAGATATTTGGCTTTCTAGGTAGATTATTCACTCGATATCGCTTTCCCTTAGACCTCAATATTTCAGTTTGATTTCTGGCTGTAATAATCTTTGATATCAAACAGAAGCAGGAAAGGTTTTTATTTTCAAACATTTTCAGCCAAATTTTGCCACCTTAAAAGCTACAACTGCATCCCTAGTGTAATCTTGTTCAAAGCAAAGCAGATTTTAATCAAGTCTAAATTTGTCCCTGAAGATTCAGATAAGTTTCAAACAAGCCTTAGAGATGGTGTAACTCAATCTTTTGCAAAATGAAAAATCTTTCACTTTTTTTTTCAGCTGCTTTTCTTCTAGCCTAAATAAATGACTGGACTTCAAGAATTACCCTGTTATTGTTTGCATGTCTGATAAGCCATGGTGGAAGCTCCAGGGTTGCAATAGAAAAGGAAATAGTGCCTGGAAGTTGTCAGTGATTCTTGAATTCTTCTGTTTGTTTCACAGGCAAAGCCACATAAAACAAGTCCTAAAATTGGATGAGACTGCCTCTCTGTTTGTACACACATAATTTCAGTGTTGTTTTCTAAGATTGTATAATATTCAGAAATAGAGAAGAACAAAAGTTAGTATTTTCTTCACTTCTGGGTGCCACTGATTGACACTTAGCCAGCTCCAGCACTTGAAACAATACTTGTCTAATTGCAAGAGAGCCAAAGGAACCTCATCTCCATTGTTCCATCTCATTGCACTGCAGTGTGTATCTTTAGTCAAAAGGCAGAGCTTTCAAGACTTCCTTGGGACCACTTCTCTGATCAGGGCAATTTCTACAACACAAAGTAAAATTCAGCCTGATAGTAACATCCTGGATCTGTTTCTTTTGGGGTAGTCTGTTTTTTCTTCCCTGCGAGTTAAATGGGATGTTCAAAGCCTTGGAAGAAGGACTAAAAGATCAGCAATTTATCTGACGGCCGAGAGTACGCTCTTGTAGCTGTCAGTCAGCTTCTGGAAAGCCACAGACTATGAGACTGAGGCAATGTGCAAAATGAGACACATGTGTGCAAAAAACACAGTCCCGAAGTGTTTTCAAAATGTCAGCATTGCCAAATCCACTCGGTATTCAGTGTTAATAAATAAGCTTCAGTTCCTAACTTGTTTTAGGTTTTCTAGCAGCTCATATAACTCCTGACCATTTCATAAATGACAATCACATAGACTTCCATAGCCTTTTTATTTAGGGTTCTCAAAAGCATTTGATGCATGGTAATTATCTAAATTTACAATCACCACCAAGGGCAAGGAACTATCATCCCCATCCAGGGATGGAGATAGTCTCTTTATGGCTGTTTTTATGGCTCTATCTTTATGACTTCAAGGCCCATCTTTTTTCCAGCATTTCAGGGGGATAAAGGAGATGAAGCCTGGATAAACCTGGAAACAGTGACAGCTGGTAGATTTATTTCTTCTCACTTTTGGTTTGTGGAAGTTATTTTCAGGAGTAATTCTGAATTTTGGAACTAAAAGGGAAATGTTCTATTTTTTATGGGTTCAAACCAAAACACTGAAGTTTGGTGTAATTGCTGTGAGCTTAGCTTATTTTGGAGTTGAAGTGAGGTGTTTCAATGTAACTGAAACAAAGCTCATCCTGCCTTGCGCTCTGTCAATCATTCTGTTCTCCAAATTAGAAGTTGGCAGGAAAAATTTTAAAGTCTTCTTTCCAAATCAGCATAAAAATGAAAAGAGACTCCAAAACTTTCCAGGCTTCTTGGAAATCAGGTCCAGCCTCAGAGCAGTCCTGCTCTGGACCCCGATGTCTCAGCTCTGCACCCTGCGGTACGGTCAGTGCCCAGGTCCCCACTGAGATTGCATACAGCTGTGAAGGAGCTGGAATAGTCAGTGTTTAGCTCTGCCCTGAGGACTTCTCTTTGCCGTACCAGTCTGTACCATGGCATTGCAAGCTCCAAGTCCCCGGCCGTGTCCCCAGGGTGCTCCTGAGCTTGCTGGGTCACTCGGAGGTGTTGCATTGCTGCCTGGCCCACGATCCTGCCATGCCCCGAGGCTCAACAACCGCAGGAGTGGAAGGTTTCTCTTCATGCAAATAAAGGAGCCCAAGTGGGACCTAGAGGAGAAAGACTTTAATCTTGACATGTCATTCACCTGCAGGCTCTTGGTGCTAAAATAAACCACAGCTTTTTTTTTTTTTTTTTTCCCTCTGTTTGATTTTTGATTTTTTTTCCATCTGGCAGTTCAAGTACTGAAGGTGGTTCCCTTCACTTGCCAGTGTTTGCTAAGGTCAGTCCCATCTTGCAATTTCTACTCTTTGTTTCCTTTGCATACCGTTGCTTTTGATATTGAGCCAAAGTCTCTGCTAAAGCAACTTGAGTCTCTGCCCCCGGTCCCACTGAGCTGGCCCTACTGCATCCCTGTGCGCAGCCCAGAGACTCAGCCCTTGGTCTCGTAGTCTGCCCAGGTTTTATTTTAAAACAGAACTGTCTGAGAAAGCATTGGAAAATACCAAAATCCCATGGAGGACTTGTTTAAAAACCCTGCAAAAATAATTGCAGCTTGCTGAAAACACTAAAAAGTGGTTTCGAAAGTGCATATGCATGCTTGGAGACTGGACAGTCTATAATCAAACAAAGATTCAATGAAATTTTACCTCAGGCTAATATATTTTGTCAACCTTTTTATTTTTTAAACTGTGTCTGTGGCTATTTCCCGCTGTCCAAAATACCTCGCATCCTTCTTCATCACGGTGATGGTTACTGAAAGGTACATGGCACGGCGCTGCAGCCGCTGCCGCGGCCAGCGAGGAAGCCTGGCCTTTCAGCCTAGTTTTTCTGTGGCAACACATTCCTTGTGATTTGCAGTCGTATTTATTACGTGTTACAGAGCATTTCCAACTTAGACCCAGCGGGTGCGGGAGGAACCCACAGTTGTTGTGTTGGTGTTAGGAGAGGGAATCTCCTCACCTGGATTTTTAAGGCCACAAAATTTCACACACTTGTGCTGGTAATGAGGCCAGTAAGTTGTGTTTAGCTAACATCTGTCATCCAAGACGGGGCTTAAATTAGATCAGAGACTTCAAGAGAGGGAGAATCCACCCGTTCTTCAGGTCCTTCCTATAAAAAAGTCAATTCTTCTCCCTGCTGAAAATGGATGCCTTATTTTTATCTTCATTTTGGCTTTAGTTAGCTGGTTTTATACCTTTATTCAGTAGACTGGAAAGCCTCTTTTACCAGATATTTTGTTCCCTTTCTGTATGATGGCAGCACAGGTGCGCTCACCTGCATTGGTTTTAATCTAGCCAGTCTGACTAACAATGTTAAAAGAAATATGCTACTAAATTCAACAACTTTAATGCACAGAAGCATCACACATTGACTTTTATAGTCTACGTGACAATTACTGTGATATAATCAAGTCTTGAGCTTCTGTTTATCAAACTACAGAAATTCAACACCTTGAATTTTGTGCTGAGAAGTTTTTCTTTTCCAAGTTGCAAATCTTCTTATGCCTTTCTTTAGTTCCCCCTTTAATGCGTCCTTTGTGGATTTTAGAGATTCCTAGTTACAGTAACCATTATCATGCCCTGCCCTCACGTTACGTGTTTCAAAAAAACCCTCTCAACAAGAAGGTAAAAAATGTTCCACCAAAATAACTGGTTTTGACATGACATTTACCATTTCCAGATTAGAGATTCAGGAAGGTTTCATGATTCTCCTTTAATTGTACTCTTACTATTTATTAGTTTCCATTTTTCAGTTTTTTGTTATGTTGACAGAAACTCATCTCTTTATCGAGAAGAGAAAATCTTCTGGATTCTTACTTTGGGACATTGGGTATATCATTTATACAAAAAGTGTTTGACCTTTAATCCACACAGAGATTACTAAAATTAAGATAGCTCATGTCTGCAAGTACTCTGCTTAGATTTTCTGTCTTGATTCATTCATAGATAAAATGACCTTAAAGAATTGCTAGTTTCACTCCTTCCACCCACCACTTTTGTAAAGCTTCACTCATTCATCTTTAAAAACATTTATTCAAACAAGTAAGAGTCTTTCATTACACTATGATCTGGCCTTTTGCACATTTTCTCTCTTGGTAATTTTGGCAATCGTGTCATAATATCAAGTATGTTATTATAGCAAGATCATTTTATTCTCCAAAACTCCATCTGTCTTCCTAGGCGCTCCTTCAGATTTTGCTTCTACCCTAAAGATAAAATGATTGCTTATTTTATTTCCATGGTCCTGTTCTCTTGTAGCATATCCCTCTTGGATAATTATTTGCCGCCTTCTTTGTTGTATTTCTGACTCCCAATTCACTTATCTCCAGAAGGCCTGCAGTTGTGTGGCTCTACCTGCTCCTCCCCTTGGACATGCTGTCTTTTTGCTAGCCACATCTTCTGAAATCCTTCCAATAATGTCTGAGGTTCTGTAGGACTTTATGTGACATTTTAGATGGGGATTTTTGATATTTTTTTAAGTGCATAACAAGTTTTTTATATAAATATATATACACCTTTAATTTTTTATGTGTCTCAACTTGAGATGTCTGCAGACCCATGAAAAATCTCCATACTGTTCAACTTAAGATTTCTAGAGCTGATAACACTTGCCTGCCAAAATTCTTTACTTGCTTTTTGCCTTTTACTTATTTACTTTCTCTGACTTTTACTTCCATGCTCCCATTAAGATTGCAAAGTGTATTGAGTCCAAAATCACTCCAGAACATAAACTTGAGTCTGTGAGTAACCTTCACATCTGCCAAATACCTCACCTCTCACTCACCTTAAGTCAAAGTACAGAGAAAATTCTAAATACAGCGGATCATCCCATTGATGTATCTTAAATACGAGCCATTTGGATGATGAAAACAAAGATGTGCTCTGCTCCGTGAGTAACTTAGCAGAAGAATACAAAGCAAAAAATAGAGTAGGAGTATTTATTCCCATCGTTGAAGTGCACATTAACATCTGCCCTACCTAAGCCACAGTCTTTTTTGCTGCATTTATAATCTGTTATTGAAGGAGGTGCTTTTCATTATAAGAAAAGCTTTAACTGGGTCACAGTTACATGGACTCCATACAGTCCAAACTTTTGACTGTATAATCTATATGGAATAGTAATTAACTTGCACAAGTCGGTTCATGTTCTGGATACCTGCAAGGTGGAGAGCAGAGGCAAAGATTTTATTGGCTGAATGAGTCCAAGGGGTTTTGCAATATTGGCATAAAATGCAAATTATTTTCCATAGTGAGACACATATGAGATAGACATTGACAGATATGAGAGGACTTTGGGTGATATCCATCAAAGCCATGAGAATGCCATTCATAAATCTCACTGTAATTTCCTCGAGGGCTGTTGGCTGTTGTTTCATTGGCCTGATGTTCTGCAGTTTACCACTGTTGGCATTTATGCTGTGTATGTAATTTTGAGCTGGATAGTCTTGAAACCATTTAACTTGTGGAAGTAAATTGCTTGGAGCACTATGAAAATATCATTGAGACTGTGTGGTTTTTAAACTCCTTTTCACTGTACTGTGTTGCTGAATTATTTCCAGCTGCTTCTAGACACTCCTTATTGCCTTGCAATAGTAAATCTACATACCCTATACCATTCAGGTGATGTTTGTGTGTTTGAAGATAATAAAAGTCCTCCCAAAGCTCTGCTATGAAGTATTATTAGTGGTATTGCTTGATGTAGTTCTCTTTTTATGTCGTGAAACGTATTTACATTTTGTCACACCTGAGGCTTGTTTTGGAAATGCTAAGCATTAAAACACAGGTAAAGCCTTTTTCCACTTTATCTCCAACAAAGTTTAGATTACCAGGTGACTTGGATGTTACTTCCATGTAACACAGAGGCCTGGTAAAACTTCCCATGAAACAAGCAGCTAAATTTAAGGCTGATGCAAATTCCAGAGTTCTTGGAGTCATCAATAACAGACAAAACTGGTGATGCTACACCATCTTTAGGAAGCTATTGCCTCTAACATTACGTTAGTCCATTGTGGTGAGCCATGTTCTGACTACTGGCAAAACTTTTAGGCTGTTGGCACTGGGGCACGTTGAATATGGGGCCGTGGAAAAGAACAGTACCTTTCCTACCTTTGCTGACGGAGACCTGGTAACAGCTAAAGAAATGCAACCTTGACTTGGCTTCTATGAGGCAAAACATAGACAGGATTTAGGTTCTGCTTCAGAGTATTTTGAGCTTAGAACAGACTTTGGTTTGATGTATTTTAATGATAACCTAAAAAGAAAGACATGATCAGCTACAAGTGTGAAATAAGCAGGTTTAACTCATTTTACTGGATGTGGTGTCACCCTTTACACCAGTCCAAAACTTCTACATGTGAAAGTATTTCCAGAAGACTCATGTCAGTAAAAGTCTAATGAGAATTCACCAGGTCTCATTTACTCTTGCTGTATTACTTCCAAAAATAGATTGTTTTTAACTTTTATGAGAGACTTATTCTAGCTGAATAAAAATAAAATGCCAATGATAATAGGAAAAGAACTGTTAATTGATTTTAAATACTGGTGGTCTTGAATGGTGCCAAAATTAATGACAATGATAATGTATTTATGCAGCCCTTTTTTATCCCAGAGCTCCTTACAAAATGACTAACAAATTATTTAAAGAGAAGAGCAGCCAAATGTTAGGTAAAATATGGCAGTTGTTTTACAGCACACGGCAATGCTATACAGCATTTCAGAATGGTTTTCCAATTGAAACTGCAGGAGGAATATTGGGAGCATGTATTACTGAAGCTGGAATTTGTCCAGATTCCTCGGATTTACACACTTTTACAGTACTTTCTGGGAGATCTTTAAACGTCATGAATGCTCCAGATAACCATCTACAGTGCCTGTCTAGTGCTCTTGCTGTGTTCCAAATAGAGTGTCAAAAATAGCATGCCCAGGATGATACTTTTAGTAACCAAAGCTAGCAGAATATTAATAGATGGTAAAAGTCTCCGCTCTCACAAAACCACTAAAAGCATGTTTTCAATTGCAAGTGTTTTAAAGTGGTTTGAGTCCTGATGACTTGTTTGTACAATGGGAACTTTTAAAACAGGCCTCCAAGACAGTCTGAACCTGTTGGTCATCTCTTCCATTTTCTTAAAAAAAGAAAAGATGCCAGCATAGTTATTTGCTTCAGGATTTCTCAATATTTCCTTTCGGAACCATTACTCAGGGAAATACAAGCTCCTACATGTGTAGTGTATGTGATGCTTGCAGGGGAAGGATGGCAATGATGACATGCAGTTGAGTCTCAGCTCCCGTGTTCGTGCTCTTGCGGATCTGGACGTGTGCCCTGCAGAGCCTGGCAAGCCTACCACGTATTTCGCTGGCTTTCCTTGCACTACCAGTGGGACTGAAAACTGCAGATTTCTTACCTCCCAAACGCTGGAGTTGTTCTGATTTCTCCTGGTGTAAGAGGCAAGAACGTTGCTTCTGCTTTCTCCTGGTAATGGAGTTAGTATTCAGCAGTGTGGAGTCAGTTAGCATCCTTGGACTTTGGCTTCAACATACCCTCTGTGGGTTTGACCAGGAAAGCTGATGAGAATTTAACCCCCAAGGATCGCTTCCTTCTGCTCTTCATTCTTGCCGTGCTGTGGAGCACCGATCCACCAATGGTGCTTTAATCCTGAGCGGCTCAAACCTGCGTATACCCTGGGTTTTCTAAATGTGATGTTTTTTCGTTAAATTCTTCACATTTGCTGAATTGGCCTTCTTGGATGGGAAAATTTCCTAGTTATCTCCATTTAATAATACAACACTGGTCTACATGTTGGTGAAAGGGTGTATAGTACTACTGAAACAGGTTTTTAACTGATGTAAAAGAGCAGAGTTTCCTTGGTTTCTCTGTTCGGACTTGCCAGTTAACGATTTCGGCCACACTGTTCCCTCCACCTCTGCCCAAGGATTTAAAAAAAAAAAGTGACAGTCGGCGTAAGGCAGACACAGGGTCTTCCAAACAGTCTAATCCTCCTCCTGCAGTGTGGGTAATTACGTGGCACTTCTGTTTATTTTAACAGACTCTTATCTCCCTGAACAACTCTGTTAGTGACCTCACTCTCCCAGAGGGCAGCTGTGACATCATCAAATGGCGATACTGCTTCCTGATAATTTTAACCCCTGTCATAACCAGTTATAAATTCATAGGGAGACTTTGGTTACTCTGCAAACTTCTGAGATACCCTGATCTTCTCTTTGTAGAAGAACTGCCCATCTGTTTTACCTGACTTGTTAGTGCACGTTGAACAAAGCGTGGTCAGCCCAATAAAGTCTGTCCATCCTGGCACCCATTACAAATGTTAAATTCAATGTGCATCATTAACCGACAGTATGTTGAGGATTTAATGTTCTAAATATGGTCAAGTTTTTCTTTTTTTTTCTTCTGCAGCAAAATTTGGCAGCTTGGGAAGGGTGAAATGCATAGTGTCACCTTGATACTGGACGTGCTCAGAGCATGACATTGACCCAGTAATATTAGCATGTTAGAGGCATAGAGTCACCACTGTTTAAGAATGAAGGATCATGACTTGGAAATCTTCCAGTTTCTGGATATGCCACTCCCAGCCTTGATAACTTGGCAGTGATTGCAGTGTTGAAGAGATGCATGCAACCTCTGGTAGAATAGCAATCATTTCTAATAGGAATTATATATCTTTACATTCCCAGGTTGACTGTGAAGAGCTGGTTTGATGGTATTTTGCATAATTCAAATTACAGTCCTGTTAAGCTCATCTTGTACAATGAGCTCATTGGCAGTAACATCTAAAAAATAAATAAATCACACCAGTTAAACTGGAAGGTTTGAATTTCATTTCAGAAATTCCAGCCATGTATTGTTCTGGCAAGATTTATCTTTCTATCATCCTGAAAGGATCTGCAAAATATAAGTAATGGATTTTTTTTGCTTATACAGAAAATGTCAAATAATTTATTTTGAATGCAAATAATAACCTCTGTAGCCTACAGAGAGAATTTTTACACATGGCTATAGCCAGGTAAAGAAGGGTACAGTATTTTTAAATGGTTGAGCTGGTAGAGGTGAGGATGTTTTGCCTTTGCTTATGTTCTGTACTCTTGTAGTAAATGGGGCAGGTTCTTACAGAATGCATTACCCTAGTGTAACTATGAATCCAAGGATAGATTTTTTTTTATTCTTGCATGATTCAAATAGTGATTCAAAGTGGTAAAGCTTTTGAACAATGCTATGGAACTGCAGTGCACATTTAGAAGACAAGTCCCCAGAAGAAAATGGGCCGATATGTGTTCTATAAAGCTTCTTTTTATTCATATGAAAACCATAGACTTCTTGCCTTAGCTTTGTTTAAAATAAATTGGGTTTGTCCAATTCAACAGGTGGGTAAAATAAATCAAAATCTACATGAGTCACAGAAATCCGAAGTTGAATTGGGATTTAGCTAACATTTACAGCTCTGGTGATCACACTGTGTTCGCTGCAGTGGTACAGAAGAAGGAGAAGACCGACCCAGGAACACCCCAGAAATCAGACATCCTGTAAGAGCATCAGCTCCTCAGTGCTTACAAACACATTGGCTGATTTGGGAGTTAAATGGGTTCTTGCTCTCACTTTCTGCAAGATTTTGATGTAAACTCAACTCAAGAACAGCTTGGTCAAGGATATTGGCTTTTGGTTTGAAACTCTGACCAAGAGTGGATGATGTTAGTTATTCTTGAGTGTGCAAAAGCAACACAAGCTCATTTCAAAGAGCACTTGGCACAGGAATATCAAGTGTTAGTGCAACTTACTCCAGCTGAGAGTCATTATTTCCAGTGGCAGTGGAAAACCATTGAGAGCTCTCATGGGAAATCGTACGAAATGTTATGGCAGGAATAATATTAACCCTTGCCACTGTTTTATGTGAAATTTCCAGTCACAGCCAAACTTTACTAGGAAATGACTCCAAGATTTTAGAAAATGACACTTTTGCCACCCATGATTTTCACAACATAGGAAAGGAAAATGTTAAACCTGTTGCTCAGTCTGTTCTCCTGTATCCCAGCACAGAGAGCTAAAAGAGAAAAGCAATTTCTGCTGACTTTGGGATTTAACAAGACTGGTAGGAGTCTTACTGCTGGTAGGGAAAAGGCAGGGAATGGAAAAGGCTCCCTTGTAAGGACACAGCTCTAGAGTCAGGGATGGGCGATATGGGAAAAGGCACACTAAAATATCAATGCAAAGATCTAATTTAAATCTTGAAACTTCTGCTGCTTCTCTAGAAATTAATACATGATAAGGGATTTAAGTGCACTGGGAAACTAGGTTACTTATTTAACTGTTTAAACAAAGAAATGAGACTGTTCTGATTTCAGATTAATGTGAGCTTTGACCCACAGACCTGAGTGAGAAGCTCTGGATACATCTGAAATAAATTTGGTTCTTGAATCCAGATTATTCCTACCTTTAGGTGCTAATGAATGATTATAAACCTTTTAGAGAAAAATTCAGATCTTAGGAAGCCCCATCCTTTAAAAGCCCCAGTCTTCTTCCACATGTTGGACCTAAAGGATCGCACTGTTAAATTAGTGGTCCTCAGTGGGAGCGATTAATCTGGGCACACAGCTCAAGATTTAAGCAGATTCTCTATGTTTCAAGTGAGATTTCTCATGAATTATAGACAAAAGTCTCTGCTCAAATAGGACGTTATTTTGTGTATGACTTTTGTTTAAATAGCTCTCCTGTAAAAAAAACAACCCACAACACACAAAAGCTAACTGGTCCATGAGTGCTTTCTGTCAATAAACATTGTGAAGAAAGGCCCACATATTGCTCTAATGGCATTACTAGTAATCCAGCAAACACTGCTTCACTGATTCCCCTTTGCCAGTTCAGCCAAGAAGCAGAAATATTGACTAGAAAATGTAACTTAGCTCAGAGGTAAAAATTAGGCTTGTTAAAAAGTGATTGCTGCATTCATATTTTTCAAAGCAGGCTATGGTTACTGTTTAGAAATGCAGACCCCCCCCCCCCCCCCCACGACTATCCC
>NW_009603205.1:47270-79069 GCF_000690535.1 Cariama cristata
GCAGTTTTGCTATCATTAATAAAGCCAAAAGGGAGAGGTGGGGCCACATGTGGTGTCAATACACTTTAATTAAGTGTAATAATTCCCCTTTTCCTGAGGTAGACGTGCTAAGACAGATTTCTCTTCAGAGATTTATGCCTCGCCGATGTATTTCTCAGTTTTTCCTTTTGTTTGGTGTGCAGAGCATCAGTGCCCTCTTTGGGAAGCCCATGATTCTGCAGGACGTCTCCAGGGCGATAACTTCGAGTATTTCTACACATCCACTCTTTCAAAAAGTGGTTTTAGAGAGTGAAAGTCACCCCGGAGCAAAGACCCTTTTCAGTTTGAGCTCCATAAAACACATCCTTGGCTGGACTTCAGCTGCTCTCTAGCGAATCCGTTTTCCAGAATTTGATCAATAATTTATTGATGTATTTTAATACCTGTACAGACATAGTGCTGTCTCTAGACCTTTCATCAGGCTGGGGCATCCTGCGCTGCAGCAATATCACGGTCAAACCTTTCGTCTGAGCTCTCTTCTTTGTCACCTGGTCTGAGAAAAAGAATGAGCAGGGTACCCAGCACGACAACACACGGTTGGAGGCGCGGTGGTCAGAATTGGGCTAGAAAGCTGAAATAGTTAGATCCTGCCAAATTTAATGGGATATAGATCCTTCAAAAATCCCTGTCTAGATAATTAGGTCTTCAGTTTGAAGCATGGAATCACCAACTAAGGTATAGACCTTAGCTATCTAGGTTTAGGTCTTTCAGGGATGTGTACTGGAAAATTTATCCTTCCTTGAGAAGATGACTTAAAAAATCACAGTGTGGAATTGGCAAGCCAAAACATAAGGCTAAGAGAGGATGAGTTTGTTGTTGTTTCTTTTTAGTAGGTATTTAGTGTTTGTACATGACTGCAAAGTTAGTGAAAGTTTGTGGTTGGCATCTGTGCAGGTCACAGAGGGAAGCAGGCGGTGACGGAGCTCCTCGGAGCATCTCACGAGGGAGCCCCGGGCAGCCCAGGAGGGAGGCACCGAGGTCTGTTAAGCTGAGCTTTCCGGGGAAAGGGAAGGCTGAGTGGGAAGGAGGGGATTTTAAAAGTGATCAGAAGCGATAGCAATGCAGAAAGCTCTGGATTAAAGGCACTATTGCTCATTGGAGGTCACTTTTCATCCTGAAGGATAATTCTTGCCTGCTGCAGGCTTAAAAACAGCATCTCGCACTCAACATCTGTTTTAGCAATCTCTTCCAAAAACAAAACAATATTCCCCCAGCGATTGTGGTACAACAACACAACCCCCTCTGCTCCTGCCTGATACCGGGAAGTGCCCCGCTGCGCTGTAAACCTTGCCCTGTGTTCATGCGCTGTACTACCCCCATACAAGTCAGGGGACTCTCACTTACACATTAAATACTTGGGAAGGATTCACCTGGGACCAGGAATGAACAATTTTGCTGAAGCGAGGAAACCTACAGGAAAGTACTAAGCAGACAGATGGAGGGTTCAGGGAAGAAACAGATCCTGCAGAAGCTTTTGCTTGATGATCAGTATGCATCAGATAAGCAGGAGCTCTAACATTAGCCAACTTCGGTTACGTAGCAGTTCGCGAGCAGGGGCAGAACCTGATTAATCCATCGGATGTATAGTTTAACCCAAAGTTTAAGTTTGCTGAATCCATGTGCAGCAGAGCTCCTGTATAAAGTGCTACTTTCAGTCTCAGTCTGGCTTGTGCTATCCATGCAAAATACAGCTCAAGTGCCAAAATCTCTGACTGCAGGAGCAGCTTGTTTCTGTGCACAGGAATTTCATTTCTAATTCCAGTATCACCAGAACCAGAGAAATCTGATAATGGGATTGGCAGTGTTATTGAGAAAGTGGCATAGTGTCAGGTGATGAAATGGGGGAAAAAAGAAAAAGGCAACCAACCAAACAGGAATGATTTCTACAATGGTGTTAAAAGAGGAAAGGATTTAATCCAGTATCTGTATATCTCACCAGACAAAATTGTCAAATCTGTGTAGGAGTTGAAACTTTTTGCAGCGATAGGTGTGGAAGAACTGTGTCTAACCCTCCTCGTACAGCTCTTTGGCATTTAATTTCTCAAGGAGCTGAAGAGAAAAGTTCAAAACAAAAAATCCTGGAGCAAATGGCTTCTCCTCCCAGGGCATTTGCAAGCCAGACTTCCATTACAAAAGTCAGCCCTAGATCTAGTGTGGGAAAAGAGCCATTAAAATGTGCATACACGAATTTAGTTCTGCTTATAACAATGAAAAGCTGCTTCTTGTGGCTGCCCTGCATGCACACACACACAAACAGCCTGAGTACCTTGACAACGATTAAAATCGTATAACTCAGCAATTCACCCAGGCCCCTGCTGAAACCAGGCAGCAGCTCATGCCCAGGTCCTGGCGCACCGTACATCAGCCTATACCCATCTCTACGGACCAGGCGAAGCAAAGGTTATCAGTGAGACCTTAACGCGATGCTGTTGGTTTTGCAAGGGACGATGTGTGCAGCGAAGCCCTAGGCAGGAGAAATTTGGTCCTTCCTGTAACAGTGTCTGGGAAGAACCTCTGAAAACCTGTTACCAGCCTGGGATAAACTGTAGGTTCTGATGATTTGTTCCAAAAGTCAGACCATCGCTTCTCTTTTTTGTCTTACTCTTTAGAAAACCAATGTGTTTGTTCCCCCCTGCCCGCAATGTCTAGCACATTACCTAATCAACTGAGTATAATTTTCTTTCAAAAGACTTTAAAATGCCTAAGGCTTTTTCTACGTTACATTGATACAAATATTACATATGCTGCAAAAAATATTATACCTCATAAGAAAAACATTGAGATCAGTTTGTAGCTTGAACATTGCATAGTGTAACAGACATATGATTTCTTATTTAATTTCTAACACCTTACTTAAGCTATATGCCAATTTAGGACAACCATATCTGCATCCATATATTACCAGACATGCTTTAGAATTTGCTCTCATATTCAAGAGATTATTTCTGAGCCTAATCCAACCTAATGCATTTGAATCCAAACATCCCAGTTTAGGTGAAATTCAAGCTTTCCTTGGTGGCTAGAAAGAGAAGTGACCCGTGCCCTATGAATGTAGAAGAGGTGCCTGCAATTTGCAAATCCATCTACAATTTAAACTCACTAGTCATATGTTTTATATTTTAACCATTACGTGGTATTTGTAGCCCTTTTCAAAAAACCCCGTCTTACTCCATGTCCTGAGTTTTTTTCTGCCTGCCAGGGGAGGTGGGTGTGCTTGTCCCTGAGTGCACTGGGAGCCCGGGCTGAGGCTGGGTCGGGTCCGTCTGAGCTCCGTGGCCAGCCTTGCCCCAGCTCTGTGCTGTGCTGAACAAGTCGCTGCTGGTTTTCTCTTTAGACTACAGTCCCTCCAGTGCAAGAACCGGCTTTTGCTAGGAGTTTGCACAGCCTTTGACATCAACCACTCCACAAGCAGTCAGGGTCCTATGTTAGCACTCTAATGAAAGTCATGAAGAATGATATTTCGTTGATGCCCTTGAGACTGTTTAAATCATGTGCCGAGGATGTTCTTCAAACACCGGGTTATTACAGGTCTATACGGCAGCTTTGTTTCATTAGAACAACAGAGTGTTAAAACTGCCTTCATGAAATCACCCTCAAATATCTGGACTCTCAAGGACGGGTCCTTGAAAGAGAAAGCAATAATCAAAAGGAAGCCAGCCAGCTATGGCTCAGATTTTATAATGTTTTCCTGCTGTTATTTTCACCACAGGCTATTTTATATTCCCCACCTCTTTTTTTCTCCATGAAGCTGCTTTTTAAGGTCACATCTGTTCAGGGCACATAATGATTTTTATGACAACTTTCCAGAGAAATGGAGAACTTGAACACAGAGGTAACTGCGGTTAGACAGGTACATGTCAGGGAGGATTTTTCTCCATCTTGAGACATTTTTGTATGTTGAACTCAGATGATCTGTCCCTAACCAAGAAATACCTGACCTAAGATCTAAACAGGGCCCGAAGAGCGAAAACATAGCTAAAACCAAAGTGGTAGAGAAACACAGATGGCAGAGCAATAGTTTATCTGCAAAATGCTGTAGCTTTACCTCTCATTGAAACCCAAGCATTTTGAATATAGAAAAGTTGAAGCAAGAAAAAGTAAAAGTATTTTTTGGAAAAGTCATAGGTTTTAAACATACGTTTTTAAAGGCTAAAAAGAGCCTTTGAGAAGATGAAGAATTAGCAAGCTCTATGGTGTATTGCACAGCATCTCCAGCAGCGTGTGTGTGTATTTTTGTAGGAGAAGGGGATTGCTCTTTTCTTTCTTGGTGGTGTTATATGTTGGAAACTTCTTCTGCCTTATCAACGCATCTGACAGATCAGAAAATCCTTTTCCTTCTTGACCGGCTCCCTCAGCTGTCAAATGACATCACAGCATGAGGCGGGTGACTTTGTGCCATCGTCATGGTACTATGAGGGCGTTGGGCTGTCGGGGACTTGGATGCAAGCAATGGCACGATTATAAAAACAGCGAAAAGCAGCTGGTTTTGTGTGTTGTGAAAGGACCCAAATCTGGAACTGCAAGGAGTGGCTCAGTTCTCTTTTGCTAATGCTCAATGCATTGCTCTGTGCTGCCTTTAATATGGTTATGAGATTAGCTGATACACTCTGAGAGCCACTCTTTATCATTGGATTTGTAGAATTTTTTACAGGTCCTTTTTGATCTTGGACAAAGCACACATTTGATTTTCTTCTTTATCAAATAGCCCCTAAAACCATTTACAGGCTTCACGGTAAACAGAGCCCTTGCTGAGATTAAAGCTCTAAAGTAGAAACATGGAAAATATCAATTGCAATAAAATTGCTGCCTTTCAGTGAGCATAATGACTGTATTGTGCATGTGGTGTTTGTGTCCTGGCCTGCATTAGTGCTGTCCGTGGAGCGATGAACATCCTTTAGTGCTGGAGCTCCTGTGTTCCATGCTCTATATCATCTGTGAGCACAAGGCAATGCATTGGCATCAGAGCTCGAAGCATCCCCTCTATGATTAGTCATTGAATTGATGCTTTAACTTGTCGTCTCCAATGCTGACTACAGAAACATCTCTCCTTTTAGGAACACCTCATGGGAAACTTTGACAGAGCACAAAGATAACTACAAAAAGGTACATGCAAAACTCCGGGGAGACCTTATTGCAGCCTTCCAGTACTTAAAGGCGGCTTATAAGAAAGATAGGAACAAACTTTTTAGCAGGGCCTGTTGTGATCGGACAAGAGGTATTGGCTTTAAACTAAAAGAGGGTAGATTTAGACTAGATATAAGGAAGACATTTTTTTCGATGAGGGTGGTAAAACACTGGAGCAGGTTGCCCAGAGATGTGGTAGATGCCCCATCTGTTCAAGGTCGGGTTGGACGGGGCTCTGAGCAACCTGGCCTAGTTGAAGATGTCCCTGCTCGTTGCAGGGAGGTTGGACTGGATGACCATTAAAGATTGCTTCCAACACAAAATATTTTATGATTCTATGAAAACTCCACTGCAGTAGACCTTCCCCCGGTCTCTATCTGTCGTATTTTGGACACACTTTTGTCTTGGGGCTCTGAATGACTCTCCCTGTCAGATCTGTGCAGAAAGGTGTTACCTGTATCCACAAGCTACAGAAAGGGAGTCTGACTCTGCTTTTCTCTACGTCTTTTGCTTTTTTATCCAATATGATTCCCAAATAAATTGCTACAAAACCAGAAATATAGCATTTTAAATCCATTTTGTACTGATGCAGATGACTTCGGAAAGAGCAAAGCAAGAGATTGTCAGGTTATCCTTCTCTGATGCGACTAGATATAAGGAAGACATTTTTTTCGATGAGGGTGGTGAAACACTGGAGCAGGTTGCCCAGAGATGTGGTAGATGCCCCATCTGTTCAAGGTCGGGTTGGACGGGGCTCTGAGCAACCTGGCCTAGTTGAAGATGTCCCTGCTCGTTGCAGGGAGGTTGGACTGGATGACCATTAAAGATTGCTTCCAACACAAAATATTTTATGATTCTATGAAAACTCCACTGCAGTAGACCTTCCCCCGGTCTCTATCTGTCGTATTTTGGACACACTTTTGTCTTGGGGCTCTGAATGACTCTCCCTGTCAGATCTGTGCAGAAAGGTGTTACCTGTATCCACAAGCTACAGAAAGGGAGTCTGACTCTGCTTTTCTCTACATCTTTTGCTTTTTTATCCAATATGATTCCCAAATAAATTGCTACAAAACCAGAAATATAGCATTTTAAATCCATTTTGTACTGATGCAGATGACTTCGGAAAGAGCAAAGCAAGAGATTGTCAGGTTATCCTTCTCTGATGCAATGCATAGGAGATCATATCGTAGAAGTGCTGCATGAAATTATGGCAACTGACTTCTGGAAGCTATACTGGTAGCTCTATCATTCGTGTTTATCCTCCTGTGGGTGCATTTTTCAATTGATATCCCTTAAATAACCTTAATTATGTGTATGTTAAAGTGCCTCATACAGCAGGGAAAATTGAGGAAGACACTTATTAAAAAGAGGCACCAGCACATGTGGTATTATTTTTACAGTCATCCAGTGTGTTGATATAAAGTATTACATTTGAGTCAAACCTCATTTGCGTGAGTAGTTAAAGTGAAAGCCGATCTGTCTTTGCATTGTGTCTCGAATGGCTGTCCAATTAGCGGAATGATTAGCCCGGCTAATATCAACAGAACCATTCCTGTGTCAATTTGACAGTTACATCACCGCACAGTTTTCAGCCACTTCCTGAGGGTTTCTGAATCAGACCCAAGAAAACTGCAGCCCTACAAAATATCCCCAAGGAGAAGGCATGTTTCGCAAGCATCGTTTTAGGAAAAGCCAAAGAACGGTTTCTTATGGAGGCCAAATATTTGTGTTGACATTTTTTCACAATTTTCCAATGTTTTTTCTAAACATATGATCTGTTGTTCTCAGCTTCTGCTTCTGGAAAGACTGCTGAAAAATTGTTTGTTTTTACGGAGATTTTACTTGACCTTGAATGCAAGTTATTGCTTGAGCTACTGAATAGTGGTTTATGTTGTTGATATGTTTGCCATAAATCATTGCAGAGGAGTCTTAAAGGTGCACAGGAATATTTATTTGTTTTATTTAAAAAAAAAAAAAAAAAAAAAGCTGTTTCAATTCCCAGTCATTAGCAGAACACGTTTTTTGCTTACGTAGAAGGTTTACAAATAAATAAGTTCTTTTAAGAATCCCCATCCTTGTTTATCATCTGTGGTTTGTTACTTCTCTCCCTTTTTCCTCTCAAGTAATGCCAGGAAAGCAAGCACGGCTCTGTTTTTATCTGCCTCCGGACAAGTAAACTTCTTTTCTTCTACTTTGCTGTAAGTCGATATTAGTTTCCAATATTTTCACCTGCTCCTTCCATCACATTTTGAACTCTTTTCTGCAGACTCAGTGGCTGGCCTTCCAGTAAGCTTATAAAACCATGGTGTCTTCATAAGCTCTTTCGTTTAAAAAAAGAGGAAAGAATCATGGTCTTAGAAGTATTTAAACATTGCTAGATAAGTCTGATTTTCAGAAAATTTTGAACATCTGCTGCGGAAAAATATAGATGTTTTGAAGGGAATTCCAGCTGGATATCTGTAAGTTCCCCAGTTATTTTCTTATATATATTTAAATCTATCTATATGAAGTGCTATAAGCACTAAATGGCACTTATACCCATTTAGTTGTTATTAATTACAGACTACACACATGGAAGATACCATGGAAGCATGACTGTTTTTTGAAGACTGGCCTCATACACATCATGTTGGATGTGTCTATGTCACTGTTTATGGCTAAAGTCATGAGACCTGTGTGAGGTCAAAGCTCTTCGTTTTGCCTCTCCAGAGCACGCCAAAGATGGGCTGGTGCTAGCGAAGGGGAACGCCAGCAGATGCAGGAGTAAAGCTTTGAAATTTCCCCCATTTCTAGGAATTTAGCATGGGAGGAAATTGTAACCTTTGAAAATGGCTGAGCAGCATTCGTTGTGGGCAAGCTGCAGATCACTTTCTGTCCAACGAAATGACTTTTGGGATTATAGAATCATAGAATCATTATGGTTGGAAGAGACCTCAAAGATCATCAAGTCCAACTGTATACCTGATGCCACCATGCCTGCTAAACCCACTAAACCATGTCTCGAAGAGCAGGTCCAGTGGGGCACCTCCCCTAGTAGGCTCACTTACCAGTTGCACGAGGAAGTTATCTTCCACACACAAAATGAAAGTTAGAATTAAAGTCTCCTGTGACCTCATGGTAATTTCACTGACAACCTGCAGGACTGATATTAGTAGCACCTAACTATGTTCAGAGCTGGGGATCGCACTCTGAAAGACTGGCATGCCAAACCTGAAACACCTTAGTTCTCAAATCCCTTACCGTGATGCTGGTCTTTCTACATGCCTTAAAAAATACTATCTTATTCTTCAACAAGAAGAAGATGGGCCACAATCAACCTCCTAGAACACAAACCTGATGATAGCTTCAGACTTGCTCCGTCCTACCTGTTGAAACTTTCTATATATAATTAAAAACTCAAAAATACTGATTTGAACCCAGCACTCTTATGTTCAAAGGGAACGACCTAGACATCAATGTTTTCTTCAGAATTCAGTGTTCCTTTTTTCCCTCATTTTCCTTGCAGCCCAGAGGAAAGTTTATTACACTAAATTTTAACAGTAATTTGATCAAGTGTTCTGGACAACTTTTTCTGATTGTGTTTACACATTGTTCTTAAAGGCAGAGTTGCTTTGAAGAGAAATTGGTAATTGTCCTAGCCCAAGAATAAAACTGAAGAGAACTAACCCGGACAGTGCAGGAATGGTTTTCTAATAAGTGATTCTACAGACATTTGAGAAGTTTTTGGTAAAACATTCAGTAGCTCCAGGAAGTACAGTCACTTCCTTATGAATTTCTAAAAAGAAGATGATAGGCATGTCCAAACCAATGATGGCAAAGCACTGACACCGGTGCTAAATTTGGCAGTGGCAAATTTGGGCTGGCACCAATGACAATGAGCTATAAATGTTTTTTAAAATAACTTTGGCACCAGGATTGAGGATCTGTTCTAGATTACCATTAATGCTGCTATGGGTGTCTGGAATTTCTTCCATGGTTTTTCCTTTCCAGGCTCCCTACTAAGATCCGTCTTGGAGTCTGTAATTATTAGCTCTAGAAAAAAAATTTTTACAGTATTGTGCTGTAACTAATTTTTTGGATTATTTTCCACAACACAAACCTGGATCTAATCAACTTCCTTTTGTGGTTATTTCATTTGCATTTACCTTTGAGATGCGGAGTGAAGCCAGAAAGACTTGATGAGTTCTTCTTTCATTCAGGAAAGACAGAGAATGAGTGCAGGTACCAATGCAAACCAAATCCATTGAATTTATTGATCTGTAATTTGTACATATATTACATTTTTGTCAGTGTCCTTTTTATGGGCACCCATTTGTTTCACTTGCAGTGGAATCTTCCCTCTTTCCACCACATACAAGTAATCTTTTTTTAAAAATGTATTTGTTTAATAATAAATTGTTCATTTTATTTAACCCAAAGGATACCTCTGTAGGATGTCCTTTGGTAAGACAGGAAGCCAAGAACACAAACTGGATTCATAGTATGGAATGGTAAAAATCACTTCAAATCCACAAAATTATTTTTGTTTAGAAAATTGCTAGATGTGTTTTATTGTCAGGCATCATGCCCCATTATGCTGGAAATGCCCAGGAGTGGTGTTCTTTCCCCTCCATGCCCTAAGCTGACATTGACTGAAATCCTTCCATTAGGGGAGTTTATAACAAGCAGAATTAGGTTGTTGCTTTTAGTTCAAACACATACCCCTTCATTTCCTCTAATTTTATACAATGTAAATAAATACTCAGTGGGGCTCAGAGGCTACTGGAAAGCACTGAATGCTGATCATGTGTTCTAAATAAGGCACTCCCAAAAAAAGCAATGCCTTTAGGCTGAGGAAGGCAATTGTCAGTTGTCGAGGAGAAAGGTCGAGGGGTGCAAGTGGGCTTTTTCCTGTATTTGTCTGAGAGGATAAACAGCAGGGAAGAAATGCTCTGCTAAAATAAAACAAAGCAAAAGTATGAGGAAAATAGATGACTCCCCTGTTAGATGGCAGGTTCGCCTAAACGGAACTGCTCCATAAAACTGACGGGCTTTGCTTGACGGAAGAGGGTGCTTTTCTCTGATGAAACCCCTGCTTTTTCCTGAAGCCGCTGCCCTCCAAGAGCAGAAACGATGGTCTAAAAAGATTTGTTGCCCACACCAACTTTTAAATTGTTGAAAATGGAGACAGAAACTGTTCACATTTCTGCCTTACAGTATTAAATCTGTTCCTTTCACTACTAAATAGTTGTACAACACTCACACAAACAAGAAAAGGCAGTTTAAAGTGTCTTACTTGCAACTGCCTTAATAATCAACTGAAATCAGAATAACGAAGGTATTGTCACCATTCAATCTAAAGTATTTCAAGTCCAAGGCTCAGAGCTGGGAGTCTCCCTTCCTCCATATGGCTAGTTCAGTCACCAAGATTTCAGAGCATGGAATACGTGTCAGTTTTCCTCGGCTATAAACTGGTCTTGCTTCTCCAGCTGAAGGGCAAACTAAGGGTGCATACCATTCTGGAAATTGTAGATAAGTTATTCATAGGAAAATTTTGCCCATCACAAATAACACTTCCCCCTCATACACTCAAACTGGCAAAACCAATCTCAAAAACATTAAAGAAATCCATAGATGTCAAACTAAAGAAAAGGTTTAGCCCGACAGAATAGCGTCTCTATCCTATTCCCATTTGTTTTCTAAATTGTTTAATGTAAGGCACAGCCTTCCTTTAATTTTAGTTTCTTTGGCCAACTTTAAGAATTTTGAAGAGATCGTAATGATCCCTAAATCACAGATAACTGAACCTATAAAACACGAACTCTGGTCTCCTCATAATGTCATCTCTTGCCAGCTCTCTGTCGGGAATGATTTTCAGTCAATTTGATCTTCAATAAATAATAGCCTAGGTAAACAGGTGAACTCACAGTAGGCAGACTAATCCTCTTACCCCTTCCCTGACACAGATGTCTCCCAGGGACAGCAGGAGGGACAGTTATGAGACTGGCAGGACGTACAGCTGTGTCCATTGCACTTTTTAAATAGTCCTCAAGTGTGATTTTATGCTCTAAAACATCCTAAAATATGACCACATCCTAAATGCATTAAAAATTGTTCCAGGGCCCCTGTGGTTAAATGGAAGAACCAATATCCTTGAGTAGCTCTACAAATAGGAAAAGAAAACTACATCAAATGTATAGAAGACTATCGTGGTGAATAAAGGGATATGCATATTTTGTTTGGGTTTAAGGGAAGAATAGGGAATCAAATATCTTGCCAATATTCAGGTTCATTTCTTGCTGTGGTTTGAGACAGAAAAAGCATAATGAAGACTGAACAAAATGAGCCAGAAACTATCATACAATGCCTTAATTCCTAAAACTGTCTTGAGAAACAAGACGACAGACAGATAAATAGACAGACTCATGCTTCCCTAAAGGCATGCTGTTTGTCAAATTTACACCAAGATTTTTATCTGACAAGAACTTAAATTGTCCTTAGATCTTCTCTTACTGCAAATTCAACCCTAAGGAACATTCTCTGTGATTTTCTTGGAGTATCACACTAAAATAAGTCTTATTTTTCGCTAATAGCTTTGCTAACTCAAGATTCATCCTGTAGCACATTATAGTTCCAAAGTATTTCTTGTGGATAGAAAAGATTAATACAAGCAGTTGATCCTTTAAGACAGTTTCAATTGACTAAAAATCAGATACAGAAGCTGGTTTTATAGACTCATTCTTTTCTATATATATTGTTTTCATATAAATATATTTCACCTAGTTTTCAACACAATGTCATTGTATTTGACATGACTAGCTGTTTCTAATTTGAATTTTACAAAACTAATCAGCAAAGCCAGGTAAAATCTCTTCCAAAGAAACAAACTAGCCCTGTCTATCTGGAAGACCTGATGGATGATATGGACTGTCAAGGTCTACAGGATGTCAAACCCTACAGAACAGCTGAATGAAAACAGATGTGTTCAGACCTTGTCCAGTGCTACCTTCAACATGAATGAAGCAGGTGTTTGGCTGTTATCAGCTAAGCTGAAAAATCTGGGCTGTTTTTTTTCCTTATCATAGGCTTTCAAACAACACATTTGAAGAATAAAATTAAGCTCATTCCCACTCAGCACTTGAGAGATTTAGGTCTCACTTTACTCGCCTTTCCACCCCATATTCCTTTCATGACTTTTCCCCTTTTTGGTCTGAGGCCCAGCAATTTGCTGAGCAAGGTATCCAACCCAGTAATGGGACATAATCCAGTGCAGTGGGTGGTTGGATAGTACTGGGGAGAAATTTGAACTAGCCTAGTTAAAGTAAAATTGCTAAAGCCAGTTATAAAAGCTTTTTTTTTTTTTAATTATTTTCATGCATTAGAATTTGTTCCATATTTTTGTCAGAAATTTGAAATTTGCCATGGTTTCATCAGCTCCTAAGTTTGATTTTGCTGATCCCATGCTGTGAGTTGAAAACTTGGTTTATTTAGTTCTTCTTGATCTGCCTCTATACTTGCCATTCCTGAGCTGTGCAGTACATCTGTACTCCCTGGAATTCTTTTTGGGCAGAAAATCAGAAGATTTGACATCCACTGGAAGAAGCAATTCTTAATTTCTTGAGTGTATCCTGGGCTGGAATTGTTCAACAGGAGAAAATCACAAAGGTAAAATAATTGTAAGAGTAATAATTCAGTCCTATATCATGAGTTAAGTTTTAAACCACAGTCCTTTGAAAGACTTTGTAAAAAATCTAACTGTCTTCAACCCTTGCTGTTGGGTTCATACTACTTCATTTGTAGTACATTACTGTGCACAGTACTGAAACACATCTAAAGGAGTGGTTAATGAGGCCTCTGTAGAATATGGTGCTGGATATCAATAAATATATTATGGAAGATTGATATGTAATATAATGTGGATTAGACTGGCAAAAGGATAGCTCTGCTGTACTTCTGTTGTATAGACCTGCTCTTTTAAACCTGAGATACATTGATCTTCCTATTAGTTTCGTTGGATCTTCACTTAAACATTTTTGAACAGGTGATAGTTTTCTAGTAAGGATTATCAGGCAATTTAGAAAGTTAATGAAAAACTTTCTCACAACTGATAGGTGGCTTTTCCATAAAGAAACTGTTTGTTTCTGTTGCTATTATTTTACAGTGTGGTAGCTTCTTTTCTGACTTAAAAGAAGTGACAGTGTCTGTTCCGCAAAAGTAGAACTCTTGACTTCATCTGCAAAAGGAAATTATTCTGATCTCATTTGCATCAATGTAACTAGATTGATTTGTTGTGAGATGCCACAACTTGCTTGGATTGTCAGCAAGAAAGAGGAGGAAAAGGAACACTCGCCTTAGAGCAAGTTTCTTCCCATGGTTCACAGAAGAGCATCCTCCCCATCTGCTTTCTCTTTTATTCACATATTAGTTACACTATTTCCTGGATCCTGCTTTCACAGTTTCCTTTGCTGTTATGTGGTCGGTATAATGTATTGTAATGAAGCATAGGTAGAAAAAAGGCTGTAAACTTGAGCTGGATGAAGCTTGCCAGAATTTATCTCCTTGCAAAGCTGATGAGATATGAGGGAGGTCTGGAGCATGGGTAGGTGGCACAGACCATGTAGTATAATTTTGGCCACTGTAAACAGAAGAAATGCAAATAACCAAGTCATTTGTCATTACTTTTAGTCATACCTTCTCTGCAGTCTTAAACAAGTGCATTGTTAGAAAGCAGGCAACACTGGAACAGATAAGAGAATAATAATTTGTTAACAGATACTCTATCATGTTAAAAATAATTGGGCATTTGTTTTTTATTATTCCAGTAATACCTTTGCTCCCTGTTGTTCTATAGCTTTGTTCCTTCCAGGAAAGTGAAATACTATCGTCCAATGTTTCTTCATTCCTTGCCATAGCAATGAGCATTGAGTCAAGCCCCTACTGAGCATTTCAAGAGCACAACGACATTTAGCAGTGTCAGCTTTGGTTTCTGCATAATTGCAACTCAAGAGCCTGGTTTTAGGCTGCGTTGCTACCATCTACCAACAATTTAAAAACCAAAGCAAAACGAAACCCAGAATAATCTACTAAATATCTCCTAAATTTTCTCAACACTCCTCGTTTCTGCCGTTTCCACTATTTGCAGCATGCCTCTTCCTTGTCAGACTGTAGCCCATTTCCTGCAGCTTCTCCTCCCTCACTGAACCGTGTGAGGTAAAGGGCTGAGATTTTCCATCTTAAGAAGGAACAAAGAAGCGCCAGCAGACCAGCTTTGGCCATGCAACTCCTTGGTTACTCTGAGCCAAATCCCCTTTTTGTTCCTCCAGATCTGGTTTCGGTAGCCAGCTGGTGCATTGCCCATCCACCACACGCTCTTGGCATCCTTGCAGCAGAGCGAGAACTGTGTGTGGCCGGGGCGCAGGAACCTCCATCTCTGGCATGGGGACAGCTCTTGAGGGACCCTGACGAGGCAGGTGCATCTCAGCGGAGCAGCTCCAACCACAAGCTGGGCAAAGCGATTCCTCTTGCACCTTACCCTTTGGCTTGCCCTTTGGCATATCTTTGGTTCAACTCAAGCTCTGGACCTCGGCGTGCATCTTATTTTGCATGGAGAACAAAGGCCATTCTTATGAGCTGTTCATTACCCAACACAAGAGCTTTATGCTCCTTGCAAGGCTCAGGACCTCCTGTTGAGTAAACGGCTAAACTTTCCACACTATGAAACATGGACAAGAAGTGCTGAACATCATGCTGGAATAATCAAAGACACCTGTCGCTGGTAGAAACTATTTTCTAGTCAAAGCACAGCTTTTGCTAATAGAGATATACTGGATCATCAGAACTGCTCATAAAACTGAGGCGAGAGTTTCATTTTTCTCTGTTTGGGCAAAGCGTTCGTATTCGATTTCCCCTCATTCAAAAATAGTTCAACCACTTTGCTGGAAGTATTGAGGAAAATGTTATTTAAAATGTTAAATAAGCTCCCTCCCCTCAAACATTTGCCAATATTTGCCCCTAAAATGAAAGTTTAGGAGAATTTTGAGGAAATGAGACATTCATGAGATTTAGCCAAAGGTCTACCTTCTTCAAAGTCATAAATTGTGTTTGTAGAAGAGTCTCCTAGCCAAATTTGCCTGTTTCTTCATTTGGATTTACTGGATCACACTCACTATTTTGTACTAATTATTCTAATAGCAGCTAGCACACTCCATGCATCCTGGCACTCCACCTGAAAGCTGTGTTTTACCCTGTTTTTCATGAGAGAATGCCTGAAAATTTCTTCTTTGCAGATTTTGATTTTTAACAGCTCTTTGATTTGTTGCCGTACTGCTTGCTTCTCTCCTGAATTCCTTCATATGATATTGATTTTCTTCCTCTCCGCTGTAGTAATCTTCTCATCTGACTGATGTGAGATTTCAAGAGCCCTGTGCTGAGGCTTCCTCCTTCCCTTCCAAAAGAGTTCAACAGTCTCCTCTCTTTTTTTCTTTTTTTTTTTTTTTTCTTTTTTCCTTACATCATCCTCATGGCTCACATCCTTTCTCTACGTCTCCCTCCTGATTCATTATGTAACCATGAATCTCTCTTCAAACACAGAACATCTGGGGATGGAAGGAGAAGTGTATGATTACTATAACATCTGGTAAGAACAGCAGATTATTTTGGTATTATCATTGCAACTTCCTTATATTTCTCTTGCTTCCCTTTTGGCATTGCAGATGATAGAAACTAGCTGAGTGAAATGTTTCCCTCCAGCTCTCTCCAGAGGACAGAAGGCAGGTTCTTAGCAGTGTGCTGGTGGGCAATATAGAGAGGCCACAACTGAGGTCATTGTTTGAAATGCACACAATATCAAATGATGCCATAATTATTAGGTGCTGATATCATGGCACTCCCTGCCAGGAAAGCTTGCACTCAAATACATGTCCCTGTACTCCTTAGAGGTGAGAAAAAGAGAGCAGTGTTTGAGTATCGTCAGCACCGCCGCACCTTGGAGCCACCACCATGGAGTGAAGTCCATCAGGAATAGGTCCGTCTTCCCCCCGAGGAGACAACATTTAATAAATGAGAGACTGCTGAGATGAGAAACACCCCTAAGCCCACAGTAACTCTTCAGAACTCTTGCACTATTTTGGGGTTGGTTTTGGTCCTGTAAAACAGACAATAGATATCAGCCATCCCTACTTCGGAGATTATATTCCCTATGAATTTCTCCATGCTAAGCCCATGGCGAAAGAAATTGTGGATCAATCTGATGAAGATGACTTGCATTTGGTGTCGTAGCACATAAACTTTACTATGTAAGGAGTTCTCACTGCTGCCAGCCAATAATTTTTTCTGCCAGTAGAGTCTCTGAGATAGACCTCCTTAGCCCCAGCTGTCAACCCAAAATGCACACTAAACCTGTGTGTGGGGCTGGTGTCACATGGCACTGGAGATTACTTGGCAATCAGAGGTTATATCAAGCGGTCTATGAGTAGAAAGGAAAATAGAAATGTTCAGCATTTAAATCCGGGCCTTGCAGGGAATTGCCTGTGCTACAGTGAATGATATTAGACATGCTGTAGTGTTATTTACATCCACCAAGGTTGAAAAGGGATCTTTAACAGATGGACAGGCATGAAATCCTGCTCTCCAACAGCAATGCAAGAGATATTAATACTCTTCAAGATTAATACTTCAAGATCAGTAAGCTCATTTGTCCTATTTTCATCTTAGTACATTGCCAGTAATCTTGATTGGGGTTTTGCCTGCTGTTGTAATACAAATACGCAAAAGTAGTACTAATGTCAGTGCACATAATTTCTTACACTTCTGTTTTCTCATTGGTACCTTTGTTGTTTATCATAGGCATTTGCAGTAAAACAAATGGTTTCTCTCCTTCAGGGTCCCATCTTCTCCTCCTATCATGCTTGATCCCACTGCAGGGATAAGTCATATGTGGAATTTATGAGACAGGAATAATTTTCGGAAGACCATAACCACAAGTTCCAGCTGAGGGAGAAAAGAGTCTCTAAGTGAGCACCTCTTCACAGTCCCTCGTGCTAGCAAGGGAAGCGAAGGAGATTGATAGTTTATGAGTGTCGCTGGCATCTGTGTCTCCTCTTTTGTTAAACCTTGGCAAATAACAACAGGGACTATATGCCGTAATACTTAAAGTTCAGTGAATAATTCATACTGAAATTCACGTTAAATAAGTCAACTGTGTTTCTATTCATGAATTACCCATGAGCAGATGTCAATTCTCTAAATGTGCTCGTTAATAAGAAGTATTCATTAGATAATTTCTACAAATACTTACTGGCTTTCTCTTTTTTCTGAATTCAGTTTCTTGTTAGCATCTAACATTAAAAATTGAGCTATTTTGACTTTATGCAGAAATTAGAGAGTATGGTCTTCTGATCTCTGTTCGGAACTTGCTAGTCTCCAGGAATAATATTTTGTAAGTATGGATTCAAAGTTTCAATTAATACTCAGTATGGTTTATTTAATAATAACTGTTGGCTGAATTTTTTTGCTAGTTGTCTCATTTGCCAGGTTACTCATAGAAAATAACCATGACAAAGCTATCTGCAGAATTTATATCAATCATTGCTCAAATGCAAATATATAAATGGAAATTATAGTAATTTCTTCACTCTTAGAAGTCCCTGAGTAATATCTGCCCTCTCTCCACATGGTTTTATTCGTCTGTCTCAAGGCGTCAAAAAGTACTATACGAATTCGTCATGTTTTGCTTTCTTATCAGTCTTTAAGGGAAAGATCCACTGTGAATTTTTTCAGCAGCTATGCAGACATATGATACCAATTTGATACCAACACCACGTGAGACTCATTGGTCTGACTCGTCGGCTGCAGGTTGGGGTTTCTTTGCAGTTATCATAATTGCCTCTGCTTGCTTCTGCATCGCTCCCCTCCTGGCTGCTCTAGCCAAGCTCTGGGTTAAAGCCCTGTCACGGGGCATGCAGGGCTGCACGATGCCCTTCTCTACCGTGTCACTGATCCCCTAACAGTACATGAGCCGAGGGCTAGCAGGTTACCTTAACCTTTCATATTTATGCCTTTAGCCTGTAGGGATAGGATGAGGGGTAATGGTTTTAAACTGAAAGAGGGTAGATTTAGATTAGATCTTAGGAAGAAATTATTTATTGTGAGGGTGATGAGGCAGTGGCAGAGGTTGCCCAGAGAAGCTGTGGATGCCTCATCCCTGGAAGTGTTCAAGGCCAGGTTGGATGGGGCTGTGAGCAACCTGGTGTGGTGGGAGGTGTCCCTGCCCATGGCAGGGGGATTGGAATGAGGTGGTCTTCAAAGTCCCTTCCAACCCAAACCATTCTGTGATTCTATGATAATGGTTTAGATATTGACCTACACTGCTGTTTGCTCTGCATTGAAAGTGAGGAGCAAACTTCTGAGAGTCATTTACTGCCTCGTCTTTGCTGAGGGAAAGGTATTGAACAACTGGGAGAAATCAGTGAACTGCTCAGGCATGATACTTAAATCAGCATGGCCATTTCTGACCAGACCTGAACACATGTTCATTCTTCTTATCATCACTGCTATGTGAAGCTGCTCAGGGATTTCATCTCTTAGAATAGATACAAGATGAGGAGAGTGAGCTGAAAGGGGAGAAATACACCCAGGCATGGAAGTATAATGGTCTCTGAGCTGCTTTGCATTCTGTGGAAATCTTTCCATATGGTCTGGGCTGTTTTTTAACAAAATAGTGCAGAGCTGCCAAAGACTCAGAACAGATAAATTTAACCTTGTGTGAAACACAGAGGACAGATCCTTCTCTGGCATAGCTACACTGAAAACCACAGAGAAATGTTGCTTTCCACCAGCTGAGGATCCAGCCTAGAGGATCTGGCTTTAGAGGATGGAAAACCACTACAAAACATAAGCTCTCGCCTTGACACACATCTTGAAGGCCAATGGTGGCTGGCGCCTACCAGCTATACATCTCACACAAGCCATAAAGCTGATGAGCAGTGAAGGGACACACTAGATGGGAATGTGACAGCTGGAGTAAGCAGAAACATAGGAAAAGGTATTTGATTTGATTTTATCTGTCAAACAACAGAATATTTCTTGTGGTAAGAAACATAAACCAAGTCTGTACTTCTCATCAAAAGCAGAAGAGAATTTGATGACAGGAGTAGTTTGCTTGCTTGCTTGCGTGTTCTTATTTGATTTGTGGCATGAGATTGATGAGTTTCTCAGGTGTAGTTGAAGGGAATAACTATATAATCCTGCTCAACACTATTCATTAGATTTATCACAGAAATGTACTTGCAGAAAAGTATCAGTGCAAAGGCAATTGCTTCCTCTAACTCACAGCTGCAAATATGGAGTGTGCACAAAAGTGTTTTCCCATTCGAATATAGGTTTTCATTGTAAATTGACTTTGGGGACAACTAGCTCAAGAAATGACACAATCTAATGTCTTTCCTTCATTTTAATTAGATCTCATGTGCTTTAACTATGACAGCGATATTTCTAGATGTTACTGATCGCCTTTAAAAATGTTCATTTGCTTTAAAAGAATTGTTACAATCTACAGATGATGCTGTAAGCAAAAGGAAAACAAAAACTCTGTATATACTGGTACTTATATACACTGCTCTGTCAAGAGCATATGATTTGTAAATCTAAAAGACTTTTTAAATCTAAAAGACTTTTGAAGCCACAAATCAGTTTTCAAAAGGCTGATCTTATTAGAGGATAAAACCAGCCAGGACAATGTGGACTAACACCATTGCTCTGCAGGGAAATGTTTGTACTGTTGGAGAATTTACCCAAAAAAAGAAGGTTGCCATCCTTCTACTGCCCAGTTTTCTTCATCCTGAAGAATTTCAGACTCACCCATGAACCAAATTCCTCAGATTCTTCCTAAATTCAGCTGGGTGTTTGACTAGTTTACAGGCCAGAGAATGAAGCTTTTTAGCTTTTTATATGGGAGAGGATGCAGCAATAGGGTTCTTACTGCCCTGTGTAGACGTAACAGAGGAATATGAACCCAGCTGCTAGATTGAGGGTTTGGGGTTTCTTCTTGTCAGTACACACAGGAGCACACATTTCAGGCTTGCTACTCTTTCCATCTAAATTTATATTATGGACACAGTCATGTTCTCATAAACCACACAGTAACATATTTCATCTCTTTATTTGCTCTATAGACCCGTTTTATTCTCTGACAGCAGCATGAGAAGCAGCAATGCTGCACAATGAGTCAACCAAGTGGTTGTAATAGCACAGAGGTGAATTCTCTCTTTGGGCTTCAGATAAAGCTTTATCACAAAAGTTGGCAATGTCTTCCAGATGCTCCTTTCTGCCTCTTCTCTCTTTTGCTGCAACAGCTCAAGTTTGTGTTAAAATACTAGCACCAAATTTGGCTCCTGGAAATAGACAGATACAAGTCATTGGGAATTGGCTTGCATGTATTTGAGGGTAAAGTGCAGCCACTGAAATGCCAGTCATGACTACAGTCAACACTGTTAAGCTTATCCTTTCAGATCCCTATAGAAAGAGAATGATTTTTTGTCTTATGCTCAGTCCATGAGGTTCCAGCATGTTACAATGCCCTTCATGAGTCCCATGCTGATGTATCTCATGCTCCTGTCCCACAGTAGGTCTTACTCTAAATCGCACTCAACCTGGAGCTATTATTGGAAGTGGCATTCCAATACACCCATTTGAACTAAGTATCAAGGCAGATTAAAACAAAAGGGCCATTATAAATTTCAATCCTATTAAAAAAAAAAAAAAAAACCAAAAAAAAAAACCCGAAAACACCCAAACATTAAAAAGGCCCAAAATCTATTTAAGCAAACTCCCACAGAATGCTCATAAACTCGACAGCTGTGTGGAAACTATGCACATCTTTCAGGTAAGTTCCAGGGCTTGTTCAAGAGGGAAGAGATCTTGCCAGCCTCTATTCTACGTAAGTTTTATTGGTCACAGACTTCCCATTAATTAGCAGAAACATCAGTGATCTCGTGGGTTGCCTCTTACTTCTTAGGTGTTGCCTGCTCTCCCTCACTTGCAGAGGCTCCTCATGTTAAAAAGCTGACCTCAGGCTTTGGGGATTCAATAAATCTGTTACCACATTCCTCTGATAAATATTTTCTCAAGCTGTTTAGTAGAACTGAACAGCAAAGGGAACTGCGGGTAGTAAGAGTGGCCAAATAAACATTCACATTAGTGAGTTGATTTTCCAGCAGCGTTGGTGCTACTGGAGCTGGCCACCATGGGATGCAGGCTGCCTCTAGCCACGTGGGTGCTCGCTTATGCCGTTAAAGGTACATTGATGTGTAGGAGATCAAAGGTGACCCAGGAAAACTCATCAGAAAAAGAGTTCTGTGAGACCTTCTGTATGAAACAAAGGAATCAAACGGTGCAGGATGCCAAGCAAGGGAGTAGCAAGTTCAGCCTGGGGAAATTTCCTTAGCCAAGACAGATGGACAGCTGTTTCATCTCAGAAAGAAGGAGTTTGGGTCATTTTCAAAAACTTCAGGGCTTTTAATACTTATTTTCAGCTTCATCTATTACTCTTCCCTCTCTTATTTCCCAATACATCTCTCAGACTTCCTAAAATCCTGTTCTACCAAGTGCCTCGTTGCCATGAATTCAACATTTGTACTGGGCATCACAGAGGCAACTGGGCATCCATGAGAATGGGTGATCTTTCCCTCAGCCTGAATGACCAGGGTTTATTTTATGCTGAGTGGAGCGTTGGTTTGGATCAAATTCTGGACAACATGAGTTCATTTCTTTCTTTTTATACAATTTTTGCAGAATCCAACCATTGCAGCTCTATCAAACAAATATCTAGCAAATACCTAACACTCCTTAACTTGGAATCAATGATGAAATTTCAGTTTGACTTGGACTGGACTACTTAATAGAGGGAAATAGGGAATGATGAGAAGTTTTTCCAATTTAACTCAATATTTTATCTTTTCTGCACTGTTTTCAATGGATAAAAAGAACAAAAATAGAACAGGAGGAGAAAATAATCTAAAACCAAGAATTTTTTTTTTCAGTTAAAAAATTCTAAAGAAAATTAATACATTTCTTTATTTAAATTTTAATTTTTGAAATAGAGCAACATTTGTTTCATTACTTTGTGTTTCAATGTGCCTGAAACAGCTACCAATGGTTTATGGTTAGGTGGTTAATTATGGGTTAGTAACAATTGGTCTTTTGGCCTGTTTGTTGAGATCATGGAGCTTGACCTATCAGGACTCTTTGCTCCTTGGCCTCGTTCTGTAATTAATTTGCCATATGGCTTGGAAAACAACAAGCATGGTTGTGTCTTTCACTGCATAGTGTGGTTTAAGGAGCCTCCGTAAAGTTCTTTCAAGTTGAGCAGCTAGACATTGCTAGAAGGGCAGCAAATTTCAGTGCAAAACTATTCCAAAATTTAAACCTATTCCAAAAGTTAAACCTCAAATTATCAAAGGCATTCCCTTCAGCTAGCATTGCCTTTCTTGCAAACTCTCATAAATAGAAGTCCCACAAAGAAAGAAGCTGATAAATTAGACATGGATCTATGAAGAGAAAGGGAGTCAGAGACCAATACCTACAAGACATATGTCTTTATTTACTCAAACATAAATCAAACAGAACAGGAACTTCTGCAAGTAAATCGGATTCCGTTTGTGTGTTTTTCCTGACACATAAATCTGGCTGTAGCAGAATGGCATGAATAATAGAGGAACCAAACTCCCACAGTGACTAATCTTTCATTGAATCTGGACTGATAACTTACCCTGCTGAGCTGGACTCTGGTGCTGTTACGGTGAATCACGGGATCACCAGAGGCAACATGGATGTGTGTTTGCTAAAGAGTTTGGTGTGTTTTTGCTAAAGAGTTTCTCCTGGTGAAGGCGAAATGTCTTGGATATGAGCTCCCATGTGCTACTGTAGATCCAACCTTTATTGATGTTATTTGCAAGACAAAAAGGGCTCTCTCTTCCGAGGCCCTGAAGAAAGAGTCTGCAGCTGTTTAGGTAAGAAATAGCAAAACACAATGCAAGGGACCTAATGAGAGCAATGCCAACTGGCAGTGAGAAAAAAATATATCACTTGCAGATGTGCTTGTTCTTGAACTTCCCTATGCTAAAATGTAGCAAGAACCCAGCTATCCTCCAAGATGTGGGGAAGCATCCCTTGGAACGTAACTTCAGCTGGCTTCAGACTCCCAAGTCCCCAGTTCCCAGCAGGCATGCACCATCATTTCCCAGCACTCAGGCTGATAGAATATGCTCAGAAAGCTGCAAAATGATAAGGCGTAGTAACAGTTCTTTGCAAACCATACAGGGGTCTTCACAGCAGCAGCTATAGCCACATGGCTCAGATACAGCTTGCCTGGTTGACAATAGTTGTGCTGTATCTACGTGAAGTATTAACTACGAAAGGCTTTTGCAGCCAGATTCATGAGACATTTGCAGGAGAGAAAAATCCCTGCTTCCTTAGCTATGTTTTGCTGTCCAAGCTGCTGAGACTGCAAATTTAACCATCTTATAACTTGAGGAGACCTTAGGTGAATCCAGTCTCACTCTTAGGAATGTTATCTTTTCAATTTTGGCAAACAGAAGATATTTTCATAGAGATTCCTCTTGCTTGCACTAAGATGGAACATGAGAGAGGGTTTTACTCCTTTGGCTGACAAAGTCTGCTTTGAATAAAAAAAATGGATCATGCAAAATATTATTAATGATCAAATCCACAGTTTTCACTAAGCCAGAACATTACTCAAGGTCATATCCCCTGAAATCCTCCTTTGACTAATGGAGTGGTTTCTTCCAGTTTAAACGCAGTCACAATATTATCCCTAATGTAAACTGGCAACATGGATGTTTTTGCAGTTGGTGTTGGTAAAGCATTCCCAAGAGTGGCAGATTACTTTCCACCATGGAAAAACAAATTCCACCCTCCCTGCCATCACCCCCAATTCCACTCACCTTTTCCAAACAGTACATTCAGTAGGAAATCCTGATGATGTTAAAGCTACTTCTGCTGAAAACCTGTCTGCCTTAATTGGTCCTGTTCACTTGATATATGACATTTTCTAAGTCAAAGTTTTCCTGTGCTGAGCATCCATTAATTACGTCTCCAATGAGGCCTTCCTGGTACTGTATCAAATCCATTAAAACCTATCTTGCAGGAATGGAAAATGAGTAAGCAGATCCACGAAGAATAACAAAACAAGAAGTTCCTCTGGGGTATGTTAAAGACTACCTTAATGCAGTAGGGCAGGCGGTCAGGGCTACAGCAGCAAACAGCCTTAGAGGTTGGGAGTGGAGAATAGACTTACAAGCAGTTCTTTTCAGCAGCAGGTTGGCAGAATTACCTGCAATGATTGCATACATTAAGTCTGTTGATGCTGAGTGTCTCATAAATACCCTGATATATAGCAGGAGGAGCACAAGAGTGGCTCCTGCAGAGAGGACATTGTGGAGGCGAGGTGAGGATTCGATGCTTGTGTTGGAAAAGGGCTGGCCTGGTTAAGGAAAGAAAGGTTGCAGAGACAAGGGGAGGGAAGGAGGAAATGAAGGGAGCCTTATTTAAAAACCACCGTGTCCTTTTAATTCTACCACAATTGGAGTTAACGGCTAAGCTCCTCTCAGCTGCAAAGGTCTAGAAGACAGTTGTGAGGTTGATAGTCTCATAATGACTTAACAAAGAAGCCATCTGGAAGGACAAAGTGCTGTGTTATTTCTTGATTTTAATGATGCTCATGTGTTGTTTTAACACAACATCCAGCAAGTTATGGCAGGTATAGTGGAAAGGGGCCAGGTTGGTTTTTCTACCAACACCTGCCAGGCAAGTTCAGTAGGACACAGAAAAATTTTGAAACTGCACCACACTGCTCTAAAAGATGAGTCTTCCACAGCTTTGGAAACTTGCCATCTAAAGAGACATTTTTGGGGAAAAAAACCTCAACGACAACAACAAAACCCCGCCAAAACCAGATGACACACAAAATGAGCCCCTTCTGAAGTGATGGGGATATGTAATACTTCATGACACTGTGCTGGACCTGTGACCAGGTCTCTTCCCTCTCCTGTCACCCTTGCACAGGACAAAGCAGGGACCAAGGGCTCACATTTCCCACTCCCCTGCTGCAGTTCTGAGCATGGGTACGATCCTAGGGCAATGGCTTGAGAACAAAAGCCATGGAAAATCTTGCCATCAGAAAGGCCTCTGATGAAAATAGCACACTGACAACTTTATTCTTGACATTTTGGGTCAGTCCTTGCATTTTGCATCTCTGGACCAAATACAGATTTCTAGTTTTCAGGATGTAAATCTAGGAAAATAAGAACTACGTTGATAAAACCTGTGTCAGTAGTTTTAAGGATGTATCTAAACAGTTTATTTGTGAGTCTGCTTTTAGATAGATATAAGTGGGCTGATAAAATGCCACATAGTCATGCTTAGGCAGATTCAGCAAGCCTCTCTAAGAGAAAATCTACATCAGATTAAGTTTACATGTTCATACAGCCTATGGATTGGAATTGAACCAGATCCTGCTTATACTGTGCTGATTAGACATCCTCTGCCTTCTGAGAATTGTATAGCTTCTTAAATATCCATCTATTCATCCTAATAGCTGTGCTGTTTGCTTGGGGTGGTATCCATCTTCCTGGACTTTAGAGATTTTAAATTTAGACATCAGTCATCCTAGGCTCCCTTTATCATGAGAGGAGAGAAATGACTCTCTCTGGAGAGAGATCTATCACATGTTAAAATAGGTGTCTGAGAAAGGAGAGCAGCATAGCTCTTTGGAAGGGCTTATTTCTGGAGATGTCTAATCAAAGTTATTGCACATGAATCTCAGCTTATCCGTGTCCTAGTATCCTGCGCTCCTCCAGCTTGTATGTGCAGGTATCTGGCTGCACACCCATCTGACCTAATGTTTCTCTTCTTTATAAAGTGTGGGCATCTATCTAGAGATACAGTATGACAAATAATTAAAGTTCACCAATGACTACGAAGGACTTTTCATATTTCACTGTCACTTATCTCTGTTAACTCAGATAAATTAGGTCAACCAGGGAATGTGGCCCATGTGCTAAAATCATCAGTGGATGATGTCATGGTCAAAATGAGTCCTCTTTTAGGAGTTTAAAAGGTAATTGAAAGGTTATTTTTTTTAGAAGTTCACTTCATTTTTTCTAATGGGAAGTAAATGAGATTCAGGTCATATTCAGGCAAGCTCAGGGTGAAGTCATAGGGTGAAGAGAGGGAAGATGGAGTTGAAGATTAATTTGATTAGGATTTCTTAAGATAATATTTGATTTTATGAGGGGTTTAAAAGCAGCAAGGTCCATTTACTAAGTCTGAGCTGTTCACTCATTTTTTTTCCAGGCTACAGAGAAAGGTACAGAGCTTTGGTTGGAGTTAGATGGTCACAAATGGAGAAAAAATAATACCAGTTACAATAAGAATCTGCAAAGTGTTAGCAGAATAAGTGGATTTGATTAAATGCAGAGTTGAAGATTCTCTGATTTCTCAGGGAGTTTCCTAATTTTTGTAATACACAAGCTGTGAACTTTTAACTTAGGTGAACACTACAAGCTTTTAATTCTACTACAAACAAGTAAGTTAAAGAATCCACAGGAAGAAAACAGTTCTTTGGCATACTTATGGTTTCCAGAAAAAGTTATTAAAGGTAGAGATCTGTCTCCTGTTGCTCCCAAAGAAACTTAAAACTTTGTAACTAGCTGAAATAGGAAATAACATGAATTCAAAGGATAAAATCCCAACATTAGTAGACATGGGATAAATTCCTTCAACATTGTGTAATGTCCAGTGTTTGTGAAGCAGGATAAGATCCAGTACACAATGCACTGACCGAGGGTGTAGGACAATGCAGATCTGCTGGTGCAAAAAGAAGTTGACTCTGAAATACAGCAAGCACTTGCCTGGGTTGCAGAGCAGAGAATAATTGGTTTGATTTTGAGGACACTCACAACAGTTCTGCAGGCCCTCCTAGCTCTGGGCAATCCATTAGTGTCACCAAAATTAGAAGACGTGAAAAAAAGGAAGGGAAAAAACCCTATCTTTCTGTTTGCAATTTATGAATGCATCCCCAAAGGTGGCAGGGCTATTAAATATCCATCAAGCTCCGGTGTGCCAGCACATCAACTAAATTTGTTTTTGCAGGAAGTTTGGAGGGTCACGATAGCTTTACCGATGTCTGGAAGAGAGTCCTGGGTGCCTGCAGTAAGGATTATCTACATGATGCATTTTACTTTAAAGCTGTGACAACCGATAAACAGCTCGGATGAAACCTGCATGAACAAGAACACATCTTTACTCCAAGTGTACTACGTGCGTCTTGTAACCTTAAAGCAGTTTCTTGAATCAACAAAACAAAACAAGGATTTTTCAAGGGGATAGATATGGAGTGCAAATTTGGAGGAGGAGAAAAGTAAAGGATCTAACTGAATCTCCCCAAACTATTTTTATTCTTTAAAAAAGAAGCCTGAACCTAGGTAATATACATGCAAAAAAGATTCAGGGGGATTTAAACCTGGAGCTCCTGGTTTGCTCCTCTTTCTATAACCCTGTATTTGTGAATACCCTACACTGTTGGGCATGCTGATATGTTTGGGATCCACAGTCTAGGGCTTGCCCTGCTGTTTTCTTACAACAAATGTATTTCTGGTGAAAATGCATGTAGATCTGAAGATCAATGAGCCAGCTTATGCACACTCCTGCTTTCGTCTGGGACTCTGGACAACAGCCCAGTCTAGACGTCATTCTGCGAGTCATACAGACGTTATTTTCCTTCATCTCTTCCAGGAGCTTTCCTTACCCTGCCATCTTATCAAAGACTTAGTATTTAAACAGCTTAAACTTGATTCAGCTTGTTTTTGATGAATTGACCACAGACCGTTTCTACAGGCAGTTCACCAGTCAGAGCTGGGGAGCAGAAAACACGAGCTTAGAGGCTGGGAGAGGCAGTACGGGCAGGCTGGAGGCTGTCACCTCCTTCAACAGCACTGGATCCAGAAGAGCTTATGTGTCCACAGCCTATGGACAACCTTTCTCTGTGACCTGGAATACCAGAACGCATCTCCAAACTGCTTGGTCTCTTTGTCACCCCATCTCCCTATGTAGCTTCCTGCGAGTGAGTCGCACTTCTGCATTTGAGGTCTTTTAACTATTTTATGGATCTTTAAAATCCTGGCTTTTAGCATTAGCAAACTAAGTCGTCCAGCTTTATAGAGACAGGACTCTTGAAGCTAACAGCTTGCACTGTTTTCTTCCCAGTGTGTGCTTGAGACAGATTATCTAGATTTCTTAGGTTGCTTTCCTGTTTGCTCTTCCTAGAGTCCCATCAAGTTAGACTGATGTGTGCCGTAAGGAGTCTAAAAATGTCTATAGCTTTACTCTAACATTACCTCACTATTGTCAATGTTTATGCCATTGTTACAAGGTCGAGTACTTAGATGAGCACACAGAAGCTTGAATTCCCCACCCACTACTACTTGCTTGTCTCGTCACTGTAAATACTAATGCAATTATTAAGGAAATGTTTCTTTTCTGGATGAATAAAGAAGGGCGAGTGATATAATCTGCGTAGAAGCAGAAACTTGAATGTCCATCTACAAAACCAGGAGCTAATCTTCTAATGAAGAACCAACTTCTGTTAATTCTCTCTTACAGAGAGCACTGAGGAGCATCTGAATAGGGAGAGAACAGTACTTCTGTCTCAGTAGTGGGTAAGGTGAGAAGACCTAGAAATTAATTTAAAACATATTTTTCTTAAATCCATCATGGTCCAAGTAGGCTTGGTCCTAATTTCATTTAGGGTTGGGAAGAGAGTTCAGGAAAACAAATGGATCTCTCCAGATTAAACATGGGTGGAAGTCTGTGTAATGAATTGAATTGGCCCTAGGATCATTTTGCTCATCCTTGCTTTTGTGAAAATATTTGCAATGTGACTTTTGGGCCAACTGAGAACTGTCTCTGTTTGTTAACGACCGCAAAGAATGTTTAGAGTAGAATTTTGGAAAAATGTCTTTGAATAATGTGGATTAGTGGCTGCCTGCATGATTTAAATTTGCCATAATTAAATACCAAGAGTAATTAGTAAATAACAACCAAAACCTGAACTTATATAAAAAATATCTTTAGAGAATGACCAACTAACACAAAGACATAATATTGGGAAAGCTGCAAATGATCCTGAGGGTTGTCATCTCCTCTTCCCTTCTACCTCCAGAGTTCTGGAAAGCTCTGTGGGCTCCCTGGAGGGGAATGATCTTGGATTTTCCTGCAGCAGCGTGTGATGGAAAACGGGACTGATCAGTTCCAACCTTCTGCCTGAGCAACCTGATTCATCTATTTGGGTGCCCAGGAAACTCAAAGAATAATTGCTAAATATTTTGTGACTGTTCTCACTAAGAGGATCCCTGGAGCATCTGCTGCCTGAGGAACTGGGATGCTAAGGGGCTTTTTTCCACCTGTGTGGGACTGGCACCCAGGAGTGATACAGAGAGCACTGAAGGTTTTGTTGTTGTGGCTGGGGAGGGCTGTTCTTTCTGCTGCAGTCTGCATAAAGCCAGGCTGTATTTCTGTGAGCAACAACTGTTTCTTTGAGAACACAGAGACATATGAACACAGGAAAGAAAGCAAGTGAAAAATTTAGGAAGGTGGAATGGGAAAGAAAAGAATAATGGGAATCCGTGATTTACGAAACAGCACAGTGAAAGACAGAAATAAAGGAGACCGGAGTTTTATAAGATTATCTGTATTCATTTGAGAAGCAATACAAGAAGTGAAGCTTTGTAGCTCTAGAGACGATATTCCCTCAACTTTTTATGTCTATTCAAATGCCTAGTGTGTGGATTTGTCAAGCTTAAAAGACTAGAAGTCTTGGCAATCTAATTCTTTTATTTGCAAGCCAGGTAGGGCACAGGCAACTACCCAACTTTCCCGTGTTTTTCTGCCAAGATTTTCACTTTACACTTGAAGGGACTTGGTGCAGAGGGTACATCGAGATGCAGTCTTTGTGTTTGTTCTGCTCTGTAGCAGAGACACACAAAGATGGCAATGATGTGTGAGGATTACGGGAAAGTCTGACCCTTTGTTTACTTCAAAATGAGCTGAGACGATCCAAGAAACAGCATTAAGCAGCACAAGCTGAACCTGGCCTGGGAAACAAGAGTCAAGGCAATAGCTGGTAACAGTTTCGGGCAGAGCGGGTGCAGAAAGGTCGTATACTGACTCCTCACTCAAGACATCCATCCAGGACACAAGCGTATCTGAAACTGAAAATAAAGCGCCTCCCTGGCCTCATTACTTGGATACCTGAGCAACTCTCCATCTTTCATGCTGTCTTCACAGCTGGTTGGCCAGACACCCTCCGAAGAGGCACTCACCAAGTCTTTACATCAGGAGGATGTAAGGATGTAAGGAGGATCCTTCTGCTGAGGCATCTCTCTCTTTCCAGAGGAGAGGCATGACTAGTGCAGAGACAATGTCCTGGTTTTAGCTGGCTAACATCAGGGAAGACAAACTCTGCCTCTAGTGAGTATAGTATGTCCACAGTAAGGGTACAGACAAACAGGATCTGGTTTTGTGCGTGTTCCCAGTCAAGTGGATGAAAGACGGCTCTAGGTCAGAAGCTGTGCAGCAGTGCTGATATAATGCTGTGTCTGAACTATTAATCCCAACACTGTGGGTGATAAAGACATATCCCAGCATGCCTGTGATGGAGTAAGGAGTTCAAACTGCATTTCTTTTCTTTTAGGCGAGCATTCCAAGTTCTCTAATTCCCATTCAGACTTAAATATGCGTTCTTGTTGTCTGCAAGCTAAAATTCAATATCTGAAGATATTTTGTACTACAACCATTGAAACCTAAAACTGTTTTTTTTCCTATTAGTTTCTGATGAGACTGATTAAGATGTAGTGAAGTCAGATCTGGGATGCAGGGTAACACATTCCAGCTCTGCTCACAATAAGCGTCTCGGATTTACTCCTGGATCCCAAGTGTTCCCCTCTGATACAGGATACTGCATTCCCACAGAGTTCTTAAATCCCTGCTATGCAGCAGAAGTGTGTGGTCAAGACTATTTTGCATTGTTGGATAACAGATTTCAGTAATGTTTCTCACATCTTCAATGCAGCAGAGGATCTAGTTTTTGAGAGAGGAACCACAGACTCATTCTTTTCTGGGAGACAGCAGAAATCAGGTATCAATCAAAGCCGCAAAGTCTCCATTTAAAAATCTACCTTACCCTCCACTGTTTCAATGAGTTGCTACTTGCACATGGACAGTAGATCCAGATAAAATGACTGATCTTCTCCCAGAAAAAGGAATGCCTTCAAACATGAAATATTCACTTCATTTATGGCCTACAAGATTTTTGGAACTCCATGCTGTGCTACAAACCTTTGGCTGCAGCCCTTTCCGTCAGCCCATCCAATTCGCCCCTTGCCTCGGGACATGCCGACTCCATAGCAAAAGCTCATGCAATTCATTTTAATACCTGTCTGATCATCTCATTTTCATGGACCACCCAGACCTCACTAAGGTAAAAGCACTCTGGAAACTAAAAGATAGCCATGTTATTATATTATTTGGTTTTGGTTTTGTGGTGTTGTTTTTTTTTTTCTCTACAAAAAAACTGGGAGAGGAGT
>NW_009603205.1:79100-101755 GCF_000690535.1 Cariama cristata
TTTTCCCTACAAATAAACTGTGACAGGCTCACATTGGAGGTGATTGAATCAAATTAAACCTGTTTTCATATTACAGTATAATCTGGATGAAGTTGTTTACACTAATTGGAAACTAATTCTGTGCCTCTGCTAAACTGGTAGGTTTTGATTGTGGGAGGTTCAGGGACTAAAGCACTTCATGCTTTTTACTTTGAGAGTGTGTTAAAGCTAATCTATATAGAAGGCACATGGAGCAAAATGGCCAGAAGACTGAACTGATAAATTCTCAATGAGCTTCAACCTTGCAGATGGTGAAAATCATCTTGGCTTCATTCAAATCACCATGAAGAGGAACTGGTCCACTGTGTCCTTGCTCGAAGGACTTTGTAAACTCGTTTTGAGCATAACACAATAAGAAAGATAACAAACCAGCAGGGAGGGCTGGGGAAGGACAGGGACACCACGACTAATGTTTTGTGACTGCTGAGCAGAGACATTGTGTGCTGCACTGGGACAGCAGGAGGGAGTTTTATTATTAAACTCGTAGAAATCATTAATAGGAGATGTTTGTTCTGTTTTGTTACCATGTTGAGTCCTCTACAAATAAAAAGAGAGTAAGGTGTAAATAACCTTATGTGACAGAGGATCACCCAGTCACTGGTATCCAGCTGCTCTACAGCCCAACCAGATTTTCCACCTGAAGTTTTCTTAGGCTGTTGCGGAATCAGCAACGCTAGAGCTCTTGGGACACATGGAAAAATCAAGCAGTTACCTGAGAGCTGCTGAGATGCAAGTCACTAAAGAGATGGGAACTATCTTTGAGGAGTCATTGAGCAAACATACCTGGGACGCTATCTGGAAAAGCAGACTCCTGTGGCCTCAGACACCAGAATAAGCATTAACCTCATGGCCTAAGTTCTACCTGCAGCAGCTTTATACCAGGGTGATTCCCATGTGTTTAACCAAAGGACAGTAAGGGCAGTTAGTGTTCAATCTATTTAAAAAGCTGAGATGCTATGGCTTTAAAATCTGGAGTTCTTGATTCTTCAGACCTATCTGCCATATAGCCCTTGAAACTAGGCTTTAGATCTGTAATGTTAAAGGGGTGGGGGAATTAAATACCCCTAGGATTTTTAGATCCATAAATGCCCATGAGTCTCACGGGGACATAAGTTTCTACCCATCTTAGGACTTAAGATGCTACAAGGTACAAGGTGGCTTTTGCTTCAGGTGTGAAAGATTTCTGGGTTTACACTTTTGCAACCGACTGAGAATATAGGAACACTGTAGTGAATGAAAAGCAGTTCATGAAAACTGGCTAGGCCAGGTCTAGGCTACCTGTTTAGGTGTCGCTGATGCTTTTTCCTGTCCCATGGATAGATATGAAGCTGAGACTCTTCCCAGGACAGGACTTGTGTTCATCTCAGAATTAGTACCCACTGCTTCAGGTGTCAGACTTGCAGGAGCAGTTTGAAGACGCTTGCTTACGAAAAAAATCAGGGCTTTTAAAATAATTGGCAGGTTTACCACCAGGTAAACTATACTTTCAGCTTAATTTGTAAAGAGGAGGGTAGAATGGATAGGAAAGAAAGAAAAACAGTATCAAAACGAGAACTAGAGTGGGCAGAGAACAAGGGAAAGAAAGCAATGAATCCTGTGTATCATATATAAGCTCCAGGGGCACTGACATTCTATGTCAGTGTCTTATTTGCATGGCTATTTCAAAAGAAAAAATAAACAGGCAACTCCACAGCTGCCCATTAGTATTCTGCGGCTGTCCGAGATCTGGCATCGCCCTCGGCACAGGGAGCTGTGGAGGTCGCTGATGGCCAACAGCTGAATCCTCCAGCAGTCACGAGGGCTGCAGAGTTTATCAAGCCAAGGTGTCATTTATTTTAAGCTCTTTTGCTCTCCTGAGATACAGCTTGATTACTGAGAATGAGAATTGTTTCCTCATGAAAGTGGCTAATAAAGTGTCTTTGAGCAACCGGGATGCTCAGCTCCAAACAGACAGTGCTTTCTTTGCAGAATATAGTCTGGCAATTTGGGCTCCATTTTTTCAAGAGTTTCTATAGCATTATGTCGGAACGTGATTTAAATGTAATAACAATTGTTTGGCTTGCAGTCTGGGAGGAACATGTGGTACCTTTTTACCATTTTACTATTTTTATAAGTTAAGCTACATAATTTTTTGTTAACTTAGAGTAGCTGCAGTTCCTAGAGAGAATTTGCATTCCAGGTTTCAGTATTTTATTATGTTTTTATGTTTAAAATAGTTTTTTATTTTCCCTTTCCAATTGCTTTTAAAAAAAGGTTTGTCTTCTAGTGTAAATCTGGATAAAACCATCCTGGTCTTGTCACCAGCACCCTATTGTAAGTTACCATGTCCAACTGGCTGATTGCCGTTAACTCTGAGTTATCTGACTTATCTATGAATTCACTATATCTGAGACAAGAAGCGTCCCATATAATTTTGCTGCTTTTCAAGTGCCAGAGTCTGCTTCTCTAATAGGAATTTCACAGTAACCTCTCTTTTCATGTAGTACCATTCACTCACCCATTAACCTACGATGACACAAATGTTTGTGGAAGTGAATTTGAAAGTCGCATGCACATGTGTTTGTGGAAACCAAATGCTCTGTTTGAATGTGCAGCTCTTCATGCCAAAGAGCATGGGCATTCAGCCAGGGAAGGAAAAGAAACAATATGGCAAGACTGTCTGGCCAAACAGGGCTAGCAAACCTCTCTTATCTGTTTAATATTGAAACCCCATACTTGTCTGATGTAGCTTTTAGAGTAGCACATGTTATCAGTACCCGTACCTTGTGTATGAGCTGGGAATTGTTCGTGGAGGAAGAAGCTGATGTCTCCTTATACGATTGACAGATGCTCACGTAACCAGCTAACACCCCCGACAAGCTGCTCGGGGATGTGAATGTTTTGTCACACCCGCTCGGCTGGCTCTGTTTACAGATGGACTCAAAATGGAACCTGACAATCAAATTCCACCAGATGTCAGGATAAAAGAGAGTCAAGCTCACATCTCACTTGCTGGTTGCTCCCAGCCTGTTCCTGCTCACCGTGTGATAGTAGGCATGAGGTTAATCCCTTCCAACACCTACCAGTTCTCTCACTTACTTTGGACTAAAAGCTGAAAATGCCTTTTATAATCTCAACATTATGTATTACCATCAAGTTTGAACTGTAAACTCGACTTAAACCTGTCTCCAAACCATAGTAAAACTCATAATTTTGATTTATATCCATTTCAAAAGGAGGAGAGCCGAGTAGCCAGTTCCTTTTTAAAGAGGACTATGCAGCTCACAAAACACTCAGAAATAGTAGACAAAATTAATTTAGGATGGTCAGTAACTTGCAAGACTTCCAGTAGTTCAGTTAAAACAATTCACCAGGTTATCTTGGTGTCTTCAGCTTCTCCAACTGCAATTCATTTATGGAATGGAAGGTGCAGCTCTTGAAAAATAAAATGCCCTCAGTGGTGCAGAGCATGAGAAGGGATCTGTACTGGTTGTGTGTGGCCTCGGTATCAGCTGAGTGAAACCAAACGATTTTCATTTACCGAGCTGCACGTTCCTGAAGCGTGTGCGTGGCTCTGCCGAGTGTGTGCGTAAGGGTCTGTCAGAATTCCTTTGCCCCACGTGCTATTTCTTTGGGTATGCATTTAAGACTGGAGTACATGGGGCAGGTTACCAGTGAAATCATAGTAGTGTAATTATAGTGTTATTATTAGGCACACTAATTCCAGAATAGAAACTACAGAGAAAGCTACATCACTATAACTATGGCAATATAATTAGGCAGTAGACAGACTTCTTAGTCATGCTTGTCTTTTCTACTGTGGGTCTGTTGCAAAGCCAACAGAATACCCAGGAAAAACAGATGACTGTGCAGATTTCTGGAGAGGAGTCTGTGCTCAGGCTGTAGGATCAGCTGCAGGGCTGCACGTAATAAACGCTCGGTATCCTTAGAAATCTGCAGTAAAAGATATCCCATGCCGATTGAAGATGTAGACTTTACCTTTAACATTGAACTCAAGTCCGTGGCCTGCAATCTGAAAACAATTCTCAGACTACAACAGGACATTTTGTATCTTTATTTCTTGGAGAATTTGACCTATCTCCTATGAAACGCTGAAACCCAAAATTTAATCTGCAGTTTCTCTCGTAAGTTCTGTATCAGCCTGGGAATCTCATCAGAACGGGATTTCTTGTGAGATTTCCAGTTCCTGATGGCAGAAAATACCACAGGAAGAGACTTTATTCTGGCCAAACCCAGAAATTTCAGAGATGTGCAAAACTAAACAAGTGAAACACCCCAAATGTTTTGAGATGCACACAAGCTTTTTTAGGATTCATGTCAATGTGACCAGATCCCTTTGCGGTCCCTCCCTGTTTCAGCTACGACAAGTTGACTGATAAATTGCCATTTCTCAGCAGTTCAGGCAGATTTATTTGAAGGAATGAGATTTCTTTGTGCTGAACATTCTCTGTCTTGCTGAAATTGGTGCTACAAGAGGGCTCCACACAGCTAACTATTTCTTAGAAATGGAAGAAAGAAACCCCAAATCAAAACAGAAATTAGCTCAACTTGTTATTAGCGGTTTAAAGGGGAGAAGCTGTAATATTTGAGTCTGATGTGGTCCCACTTGCTCCTAAAGAGGGTTAATTTTTTTTTTTTCAGTAGTGAAGTGTAAAAAGCAACTCGCAGCTTTTGCTTTTTTCCGAGAAATCATAAAGACCTTTAGTGCCCTCTACAGCCACACTGAATTCATTCATACCCAGAGCACTGAACTCGCTTTTTGTATTCTTCTTCTTCTTTCTGTTTCTCAAGTGAGCTGCAATGTACAGTCCTTTAAATGAGCTTTCAGCAGTGCATTAATCACATGCCTTAATGGGCAAATTCAGCTTTTTTTCTTGCTAATATATTTGCATGCTCTTTACGTAACAGAATGCTAAAAAGTACAGTCTGTGCAGCTGGAGAACTACAAGCTTATTTCGTTTCCAACCCAGCTATGCAGCATGTGGTTTATATACCAAAAAGAGAAACAGAAGGAACAATTTTCCTCCCTGTGCACCAACACTTCATCTCTTCTGCTTGTAGCCAACTGCCTCTGATTGTGGATAACTCATGGAAAAGTCTTGAAAACCCCAAATTACTTTGCAGCCTCATACATTTACTGTGAGTGATTTACGCAAAGCGTAATAGACCCGTGTGCTGTTTTAGAAAATAAAAATGAAGGAATCTTGACTAAGCCTACGTAGCAGTTTCCGTGGCCAAAGATCTGAAAGCCTTTTGCAGACTGCAAGACTGATAAAGCTCTCAGATCAGTGAAAATCAGGATATAGCCGTGCTCTGAGTTGGGATTACGCACGGAGCCTGGCCATAGCTGTAAGATCATTTCACCCAGCATTTCATCCACATTCTTCTGTAGCAAACACACCGTCTCTTCTTAGGTGGCTTGCCTTTAACCGCAAAGCCAGGTTTTGTGTATTTAGCTTTGCCCTATCGACAGCTGCGTAGTTTCCCACCCAGGAGCAGCTTCCACATGTGTCCTGTAAATACAGCCTACATCTGCTGACCTTCCACCGAGGGTTTTCATGATGGGGCCGTGAACTGTCACAGCCTTTTAAATGTTGCTGCTCTGTCATTCGGGGTATCTCGGCACCGCAACCGGAGGTTTCAGCTAGCAAAGCAGCCCCAAATAGCAGCCCGTACTTGAAGATGGACTTCAGCCACTTATAGTGGGTTAGTGCCCGTCATGCTCCAGCTTGACCCAAGTCACTTTAAAATTAGGTCAGGTGCACACATTTATACAAGCCGCAGATGTGTTTCTGGATCATGGTGTAGACAAAAAACCAGAGGAACAAGGGCAGCATCTCTCGAAGGCTTCGCTGTAAGCAGCAGCGCTCGGTCCGGCGCTCAATGGGGCTCTGTTTGCCGCTGACCACACCGGTTTACACAGCCCATATGGAAACTGGCAACCACCCCGTACCGATGAAGGTTTGGTAGCGAGCGGGGGTTTTCCAATTACATGCACCATTTGTTAATGGTGGAAACATTGTCCTTTTATTGCTCTGTTACTGTAACCAACGTCTCCAAAATATCCTAGGTAGGAAAAGTTAACTGATACGAGCTGAGCTATTACTTCATCAGAAACTCCATGACCTGGGGAACTGTTAAAAACCTAAATAATAACAAACCTTTTATTTACAACTAGTAAATTATGCCCATATGTTTCTGAGCAGATCCTTTCTTGGCAAATGAATTAACATGCCAGAAATAATCCATGTTAATGCACATATTTTTTCAGCAAACCTTGATGCGTAATATGGCTAACAAGCCTTTTGTTTCATTATGTTTCACCCTCTGTTCTTAGTTTTAGAGTTTCCTGGAAAAACAAATTATTTATTTATTGGGGGGGGGAGGGGGTGGTGCTAAAATAAAAACTTTCAATTGGAAATATTGTTCTCCCTGTGGTGTTTTCATTTCAAAATACATTTTGATTTTGTGTGTGTGGATATGAAATAATACCTTGAAATGAAAATCTGTGTTTCATTTTGAAATGTCAGACTGAAAAACATTTTCAGCTTACGATGTCACTTTATTCCTGTGTTTGAAAACATAAAAATAAGAATCCCTGTTCCATTTTAAGCACTTTGACTTTTTTTCACATAACTTCTTTCCCTCACTGCTGACTCTTCCCTCCTCCTTCCCCCTCTACCCATTCTTTTCTATGCTGGAAAAAGGCAGAAAAGGTGCAAAATTGGCAAAAATATGGTAAAAATGTTTTCCACCCCTTTTTTACTATTTTCCAAGTAACAAAATATTTGTTCATTTTTTCAGCTTATAAAAAAGTGACAAGTGGAAAAAAGGGAATATTTTTATTTTTTCATGTTTTCTCACTTTTCTACTTTCTATTGTCTTGCATTAAGAACTTTTTATTGAAAAAATAAAAGGGGCAAGGGAGGCGTTCCTAAAATAAAAAATCAAGAGGCAGAAAAATAAATAATCCCATCCTTTTTTAGAAGCATGGCTTGGTCCAAAGTCAAAATGAAATGAAAAATCAAAATAAAAAAATGGAAGGAAACCACGTCTTCTATCTAGACGTGTTGTTTAAAAACATTACATTTTCATTTTAAACTTTCCAGGTTGATTTAAAAATAAATTAAATCAGTGGAAAACTTTTGAAATCAGCAGGGGGGAAAAAAAAAAAAATCACTAAAAGCTTTTCATACTTCTAGATGGAGAGTCAGGCTTCACTGGGGTGAGACAGCCTAAATATAGAGATGCTCGTTCCTGGGCTAAAGGTGTGCGAGGTTTTGCTGGGCAAGGGGCAGAAAGGGTCGAGCATCCAGCAACAGCAAATGCTACGCTGCTCCCTCGCAACATTCACACGCACCCTTAACCCAGGGTGCAAGAACCCTGAACTCAAAATGAGAAGAGGACTCCAGAAATGGTTACAAGGAGGGACCACGTGCTGCCTCGGCTCCCTGCGGGTCCGAGCAAGTCCTCCGGGACCTCGTGTTCGCAGGGATTTGGTGCCGCTCTGCGGTCCGAGGAGCGAGGGGGATGCTGGTGGGCACTCCGTCTGCCAATAAAGCCACCACTAACACCTTCAACCGTCCGTCCTTGGGTAACAGCACTGTTTGTCTAAGTTTGGGCAAACTCCTGGAAAAAGAAAAAATAATTCACCCTGTTAAATGCTGTGGGCTCAGAATATCGGCCACAGGAAAGCACTAGCAGTCAGGATATTTCCAGTTGCGAGCTGGCTCAGCGTGTGCTTTTGTGTGTTGTGAAGGAACATAATCTGTTACCATTTACAGGTTTACACCACACGCACATAGACACAGAAACTATGATAGAGGATACAAGTGCAGAGTAGCTGATGACAATAAAATAGGATTAGGCTGGAGCCTTGTCTTCACTTACTGATAGAAAAGGAAAATCTCACAGAAGACAAGTTTAATCCAGCTGTGAAATGTTTCAGAGGGTCTTAGGCACATATCATGTACCAAGTAAAGAATAATAGAAACAATAAACCTATGACAGACGCATCTGAGTGTTTTGAGTGGATGTATAATCGCTTTATCATTTTTAAACAATATGCAGAGTTTATATTTCTGTTATTTCACATGCACCATGAAAGCAAACAGTGAGTCCAGAGTGGTTTGGGAAGAGAGATCACTGGGAGGGAAGAAATGTTAGACTTCAGATTAGTTTTCTACCCCATAAATTCAGGATTTCCATGCTTCTGCTCTTTGTTCAGTTCCACACTCTCACCCTGCTTAAACACACTCTTAAAGGAATAAGGAGGTGCATTGCTTTTGGTCGTGCTCCTTATTTTCCATCCAGTTTCTAAAATATAAATATATTTTCTCTTTTGTACAATTGATCTGCTGGGTAAGAAGCTGTTTTCATACCACAAGAGCAGCTGACTTGCAGTTAACCTTGCTGTTTGATGCATGAATTGAAGCCAGCTACAAGCAGACAGCTACATGCTACAAAATTACAGACAAATTTAGGACGGAAAGGGATGACGGTAAAATGTAAGAGCTAGTTTTATCGATTAGCATTGTCTGGAAGCTTAACTCATGCTCAGGGTTTTTTTCCGCTTCTCTTTTGGGGCGAATAATGCTGGATGGATCATTACTCTTATCTCCTCCAGCTCTTACTATGCTACTACAAAAACGGTATACAAACTGCAGGTCACACGTATGGGGAAACTGGGAGGAGAGATTGCAATTGCGCAAGACCATAGTTCATTATCAGAGTTCTAGTTTTTTAACTAGAAGTAGAGAGCAGTAAAAAGCTCATTTACACCCCCTCCCATCTCTAGATCGATTACTGCTTCTAGGAGGCAACGTACATAAAACCTATTCAAGCTATCCTGCTGTGCTGAAGAGAGCGAACAAGTTTCCGAATCTCAGCAAAACATTTGCAGTGCAGCTGAGAAGTGGGGAGTTACAGGACAGACCCAAGGACATCATTTTCTGTGGAAAAAGTGGGCAGAGGAAAGAAAATGAAAGGAGAAACTCAGAGCTCTAAACTTAGACTAGATGAATCAGGGAGTATTTCTGTTTTAATAATCATTACTCTATCGTTTTGCAGATAGTGAAATGACTCCATGACTCATTTATTTTGTGCAGTTTGCACCAGCCCAGGTTTCTGTCTGTGCTTCTGCCTGTTGCTCTTGGTTGCTGCTGACTCGGTTTAACCAACCTTGACACTTAAAGGCCAAAATTAATCTTCCAAGTAAAAGATGGCCAAGATTACTAAATTATGTGCCTCTTCATTATCTTCAGGTACCTTCTTAGGACAGATGAATTGCCTCAAAGTCAGGGAAGAAAATCCTACAGGGAGAAAGCAAAAAATAATGTGCAAATACTGAATGAAAGAATGAATCTGCACCAAAGGAAAAGGGAAAAACACACATGCCATTTTTTTCCCCCACTCATTCTGTTTCCTTTATGTTCGGTGGTTCAGGGCCGCTGGTAAAAGATGGAGACATATATTAATTCTCCATGCAGAAAAGTAAATAGTGATCTCCGTCCTCTGGGATTCAGACGTCTGGTCTCAGCTGTCCCTGAGGAATCTTCCTCCGTTGCCTAATGGTCTCTGACCATAGCAGATCCATTTAAGGGATACCATATCATTTTCTAAAGCCTCATTTAGACTCATACACAAAAAAAACATCACCCTGTCACACTGAAGCGATTTCAACCCTGTAAACCTCCTTTTTCTTTATTTCTCGTAACTAATTTAAAATGCAGGGATGGATTTAAGAAAGAAAAAGAGAAGTAAAGGAAGGAAGGAAAGGAAATAGCACAGGGGCTAACTTTCCAGAGTTGCATTAAATGATGGATTTAAAAAGTCCATTTTAAAGAAAGTTGTGTAACTTTTTTAGAACAAGTGCCTGCCATAAAAGAGAGAGAAGGGGAAAAAGACATTATCTGGTCTAGTAGTTTTCAGGAAGTTGTGGTCCCAATTCCCTAAAAATAAAATTTCTTTATGATCATCGTTTTGCTTATTACTTCTGTTAGAGTAGCACCCTGAAAACCTGAGCAGAACTCGGGATCCTATTGTAAAAACAGATTACTGGTGACCAGATCTAGTGTTTGAATAAATCTAAAACAGGGCATTGGTGTAAATACAGAAATCCTCTCCAGAAGAGGCCCAGGAGCTCAGAACTTGTTTTTAATCTTGGGTTCAGCTGAAAAATGCAAACATGATCATTATTTGTGAACGCAAGTATGTAGGAAATACTTATTTTTACTTTATGGAAATGTTTGACTGTGACAGGAACAAAATTTTTATTTTGACAATGTTTAGCCTGTATCATTTCAAGCTACACATTAAAACAGAAACGATAGCAATAAGAAGATTTGCCATGAATGATTTGACAGAAGCAGTAAGTGCCTGTGAACCATTCTGGTTAACGTGAAAGGACATTTCCTGGTGGGGAACTTTTCTGGATGAAATTTTTCAACCAAATGAAGTCAGATTGGAAACTGCCACAGGACAGATGAGGCTGTAGTGGAAGCTCATAAAATAGGAAGAGACTTGCTAAAGGGCATCTCGACAGCAGGGTCAGGAGCAGAATGAAATCTCCTGCCTCCTCATTCATGGTGTAGTTTAATCTTTAACTCTACATGAATTTATTCCCATGCAACAGTCCCACTGCACTCCCTGTCCAGCACACCTCACAGCTGCCAGCCTGGGGAGAAAAATCAGCCCATCTTTCTAGTAAACGACTGATTTCATGGGCCACTCTGGTAATGCTATTAAAGACGATATTTTTGAACAATAAGTAATCTGTTCTCTGGGATATTTGTACAGTGGAATTCCTTTTCCCTGCCCTTTTTTTTTTTTTTAAGAAAGAAAACTGAATTGCTATAGGTAATCTAAAACTGACCTGACTGATTTATGGTATAAAATATGAATGGTGTGGAGCCCATCTCAGAGAGTTTTAACTTTTCTGGGTCAAAACTTTAACTGGTAAAATTTAGTACAGCTCTGAAATCAGCAAAGCAAAGATCTGGCCATATAGATTTCAGGACAATGAAATATTCTATAATATTTCAAACCTTTTTGAAGCCTCCAACTGAAACGAATGGAGTTAATTTTTGGGCTTCTCTGAAATGACAGTTTATCAGATGCTCCCAACTTGGGATTGTTACACATCAGTATCAGCAAACATTTCCTTCACCAGAGGCTCTTTGTGCTGTAGGGTCTGCCTGGGATGAGATATCAGGGTCCTGCTTGGCCCCACATCAGGAGCAAGTGACGTTGGTTGAACTGACCCAACTCCTTGCTCCCAGCGCCAGCCCCCGGGCAAGCAGGACTGACAGCCTGTTAATGCAGTGCCCTTCACTGGGGAAATGACAACTTTTTACCCAAATTTCAGGAGCCCTTAGGTCACATCAACTAGGAGTTTCCGAGTGGAGGAGTCTGGATTTTGCCTCTCCTTGTTGCTATAACCTTAGCGAGTCGATTATGGAGACTCAGAAACTTGGATGACTGTTGTTCTGTTTCTTTGCCATGTATGAATTTGTTACCGATTTCCAAAGTTTCCTATAAAAAGCTTTAAACCATTTCTTCGGATTGTAGTTGGAGCTCCCTGCTGGAGACAGAGCATTTCAGAGTCTTTTCAAAGGATATATAATAAATAAACAATCCTGTAGCTTGGAAGAAACTGTGTGGAAAAAACCCCGGCTACATCATGTGCGTACATCTATAGTGTAGCTAGATGTTTCCAATTTGTTCCCTTTCCATCGCTTTTGAAGCCAGATACCCATAACAGCCAACTCAATCTGCCATGAACCTTGGTGATACATTGGTCTGTAATCATTTGTCATTTGAATGTCTCCATCCAGATATGCATTAAATAGTGCACGACAGTGTGACCATGGCCTCAAGAAGCAACAGATTTTGCCTGAGAGCAGAATTATGAGTTGCTAGGGTTTTTTTTTAACCTAAAATGAATAAAAGTTATAACTAACCATATTTTCTTAATGGTCTTCCTGTTTCTGTTTATTTGTTAGAACATAAACAGAATAACTTGGAGAAAAATGTTTCATGTGATACCATCATGATCTAAAAGTGCAGGATACCTGAAATGAAGAGAAAGCCCTCCCTTAGAGTATCTATAGCTACCTCAGATTCGGAGTAGAAAGGACATACTGGGAAATTTTTCCAGCTACCTGCAGAAGAGGTCCCCAATCAGCTACATTATCCTATGGATAATGCCAAAAGTTTTGTCTTGCATTCCTGGCACAAAGCTGATCCCTGGCTTCAGCACTTTCTGCAATGTGTTGGGCAGCCACCCATCCAAGTGGGTGTTGGTCCTTTGAGAAGGAGACGTTCAACCGCTGGCAGTAAAAGGATCAATCTGTCAAACCTCAGGGGATGAGGCAGTTTGGGGCACAAGGCTTTTGGGTGCTCAGCCAAAACCGAAATGGCGCTTTCAAATTTTTCAGGTTTTACTTGTTCCTGTGTCAACATGTTTGCTTGCTGGGACATGACTGGCACAGGATTTGGTCTCATTTTAACTAAGATGCACAAGGTAATTTACAGAGGAAATAAACTTCTTGTGGTGGAACAGTCTTAGCAAAACAGGTATGTGCAGTGCACATCCTTTGATGCTATTTAAAATGTGTATAATGACTCTAGGTTTTATTTCTGGGTTTGGCTTAGTGCAGTTTACACTCTTGCACTTATTCAGACCTTTGCAGGCGAAGGAGTCTCTGAAATGGATGCTGGATTTGTGTGAAATGCCCAAATCCATATTTCCTTCTTCTTGACTCTCAAATCAGCCCTATATACTGTGTCATTAGCAAAACAAAATGAACCAAAAACCCTCTTTAAGCCATGATTTTGACCCAGATGGCCGTTAGATGTGACCTGATACATACTGGGTCTAAACTTTCAAATAAGAACAGCACTGATATGCAGAACCCCTTTAGACCTGTGACCCGTTATCACCACAGTCTCTTTATGGAGAACCCTAACTTACAGGCAACTACATCTACCTATTTGAACATAATTTACCTGAGACTCAAAATTCAAATAGCTATTAATTTCAGAAAATTCAGACTTAGCAGAAGGAATAGTTTCCTCTTGGATGGCCTGTGTTTATTTTAGCCATACTTTGGTCTGTATGATTAGTGCTGCTTTCTTGCTCAGGATATGGGGAATTGCAACTGTTAATTTTTCTGACACACTGTAATTACTGCAGACATCAACTGTTTTTATGCACTTCTCCAAAATTATGGTCAATAGTGTTTGCACAGGAAATTCTGGCTTGCAGGGAACACCCTGGATTTCATCCGTTCTTGCTTGTAACTCAATCTCTTTGAAAAATTGGAAAATACCTGGTTTACTTGTCTAATTTGTAAGTTGCATGAAACATTGGGGTTTCGTCTAGACATTGCTCATGTATCGATGCTGGCTATATAAGTTTTCCAGGAATACCTTCTTTATGTCTTTCAAAATGTTCCTTGCATTCTTCTCGAGAATATATTTACAGTCATTTCTGCTGCCTTTTCCAGGATGAACAGGGAATCAGCAGAAAGTCACAGTCTAGTATGGTGGAGAGGGAGAATCAGGACACTTGGACTCCAAGTACGCTTGCAATTATTTTCTGTCACTGTACCATCATGCCTGTAATTAGTGGTGCATTTGATGGCAGTAGGGGCTACTCATGGATCACAGTTTTATGCAGCACTACTGAACATATTGCAGCCCACATTTCCGCACTAATAGCTGGTAGAGGCCACTTCTCCACCACTTTTGTTCTTAGTGCAGTATTTTTGGCAAGGCAAAAAGCAGGGCAGAGCAGGCATACATTGTGCCCACTTGTCACTTTGTGCTCTACAGCTACTGTGTGCTCGTCCTGCCCAACTGTAACTGAACAGGCAGTGCAGGATTTGGTCAAGCTGAGCAATGAAATATCTTCAGTCTAGATATCCAACCCCAAGAATCTCTTTGTTTTTAGCTAAAGAAGGAAAGGAAAAGAGAAGAAAAAAAGAAACATAACAGCAGTCATATCCAATGAGTTACTATCACTTTCCCGTGTACACGTCAGACCTCACAACATCCTTCTGTCGTGATGTCTTTCCCTTTGGCAGAAGACAGGCAGCTTTGACGATGCCTACATGTCTGTCTTCTCCTTCTGCCTCATCCAATGAAAGCTGCTTTAGCCAGGCCTGCGTACACCCAAAGCCGTAGCCTGTGCATTCATGTCATTGTTGGACACAAGCCCAAATCCTGTTATTTAAGACCAGAGGCATCACTGCTACCAGCTGAGCATTTATGTCTGTAGAGTAATAAGAACTGAAGTCAAGATAAAAATGAAAACAGCCCCTTTTCTCAGACAAGCTTTACCTAAATATCAAATACAGCGTACCAGGAGCAATTCCAAAACATTATTTGTGATCCTGATCTGGCCTAGGGACAAGAATATTACTTACACAGACTCTAGCAGCACTGCACATAACTTTTATGAGAAGCTATCCTGCCAGTTACTGCAACTGGAAACATAGGTTTGTATGCTGAATATGTGGATTATGGAGAGATTTTTGTTTGTTTGTTGTGAGTTTTTTTAGCATGTGGAATGTTAGAGACGTGGTTTCCATTTGCATGTGTGTATCTATAGGATACACTCCTCATGGAGCCCTTTGAATTACTTTGGCTAGACCTAGTGTGGATTACATTCATCTGGAAAATAACACATGTATCTAGTGCACTTCAAATAATAATTAAAAAAAAATGGGCTAATGGATCTATCTACGTTAAGCATTTCTCTAGCTCTCAGCCTACTATCTAGTTACCTTGCAAATGGGAATTCTTCAGCATGACATACTTTCATTAAAAAGAAAGATGACTTGTTGAAACCACACATTTTTGTGGAAGGAGATCAACTCTGACAACATCTTTTTTTGAACAATTTCTTGTGTGTAGCTAACAAGAGATTGCCAGAGTAGCTTGGGTAGGTATTGATTTCTTCCAACGTATGGGACTATCGACCTCAAGTTCCTATCAGAAAGATGCAACTTCAGAAGATGTGGGTGTGATGGAACGATGTCTGTGTCAAACCCGATGTCCTGTCATGTAGAAGAGATCCTTAAAACGCAGCCTGAAGTCCTCAAGGTTATTTTTTTGAGAAAATTTAAAGCTAGAGGAACTTCAGTCTGGCTGTTCTTAGGAAAAAAGAGACAAGGTCTTCCTCTGATTCAAATCAATGCATTTGGGCAGTAAGCAAAGGTAAAAATGAGCTGAATAAGTTCTGTCGATGTCAGAAGGTATACGGTGCACACCTTTGAGAAGAGAATGCCGCATGATAAATAGTTCCTGAGAATTAAAAAAAAAAAAAAAAGGTGTTTAACTCAATCTAATTTTGTGTAAAAGCAACAGTTGATGACAGCCAGCCAGTCAGGGCACATTGCAGATGGTGTTTTTCATGGCTGTAATCTAATGTCATAGCTTTTGCAGAAGTGGAATTAAAAATCTTCAATTCTTTGTGGTGAAGACAGACAGATGCTTTCCTGCTTTAATTCCTGAGTGGCCATAACATGTTCGTTGACATTTCAACTTGATGTTTTAATTGGCTGATTTGAATAAAACTCAGACAGGTTGTGTTGCTCAGTTTTATTTTGTGTCTCCCAGCCCAGCAGCCAACAAAAAGAAGACAGCAGGACAAGGAGGGGCAGTGACTTTTCACCTCTCCGATTCTCTCCATGTTTTGTTTAGCTCTTAATATATTTAAATTCATGCCTTGTTAAATTAGAACTGTGTCCCAGAGGGACTGAAGTCAGCCACCACAGTCCAAGAAGAGGGTGCCCAACATTCCTCCCAATTGTCCAGGAGAATGTTTCCTTTAAAGATTTTTCTTCTTTTTTTATGAATCCATTTCTTTTTCATGTGCAGCTCTAAAAATGTACATGTAATGTGCCACACAGCACATCTCAGGGGTGTGCTGCAACCCTGGAACCAGAAGAGGTGGTTCCTTAATTTTTCCAAACTGTGGAGGCCACTTGCTGGGGTGGACCACTCCTCCCCATTCCCACCATCCCGAGGAGAAGGGCAAAAGCCTCTCTAGAAACTGTGCAGATTTCTTTGTCTGCAGCCGTGGCACTTTCTAAAGGCTTACGGACTGTTTGAAAATCACTTTAGCCCATCAAGGAAGTAAAGCTCTCAAGTAAAGAGTGGCGTCTGTGGAAATCAGTCTAGCTTTGGGTGATCATCATTCCTTGACAGAAAGACGAAGGATCAAGAGGGCTGGATGGAGTGAGAGGGGAAGAGGAAGACAAGGAATGCAAATGGGTAGCACATAGGCTGATCTAGCTGGTGTTTTTCATCTAAGACTTGTTCAGGACCTGCCTACAAACTACTGTTCTCTTCTAAATACTAAAAAAATCAGAGATGCCCAAAGCCACTCACTTGTTAGTCTGGTGAATATCTTATGACAAAACTGCACCAGCATCAGTGTCAGTTATTTTTTTCCCCTGTGTTTTTTTCTTAAGTAAAGATATATGTCTATACTAATTTGGTTTGTGTTTTTCTTTCTCTGTACATAAACATAGACCATAAAACGATACGCAGTTTCTGTCTTTGCTCACTTAGGTGAGCAGATAAAGCTAAAGATCAGTATCTGCAAAACCATTGCAACTTCAAAATATTCTTGATGGTTATAATGGTGTATGTGTGCATGTGCACACATGCATGTGTTACAGCTCAGTGATATTTAGTCTTTGAGAGAACGATGGGAGAACATGAGGTGTATTAAGGAGCAGGTATCTCAGGCACCACAGATGAAGCACAATCTGAGTGGGAAGCGAATCTGCTCATCCCAGGTTAGTGCTTGAGGTGCAAACCCGCAGCACAAAGCCGCCACAGACCATTAGTAGAGCTGGGCATCCATCTCTGTCAAGGGGAAGGTCAGGGCTCAGTTAGCATGGAATCTGAATTACCTTCACCCTGGAGAAACAGGCGCTCTCGGGTGGGATGGAGGTCACTGCCAGGGCAGCATCAGAGAAGCCCCAGCATAAACTGCTGCCTTCCAAAATGAGATTTCAGCTTCACCTTCAACACTGTCTTTGCAACTATAGAAACTCCATGATTTTGTTCCTTTCCTGTAGACTCTCAGAACAGAGCTGTCCTGTTGTCCCTCTCCTAGCCCCTCATGTTCCTGTCGTCCATTTGCACCCCACAGAGCTGCTTAGTCTGCCTGAAAATCCACATCAGATTCCAGGAGTAATCCAGTAACAATAAATTGGTGCCTTGTCTCACTGCAGTAAGGAATGCCTTGACTACAATGAGTATCATTTTTTTGACACGTAGGTAGCTTTGCCGAAAAAAAAAGAATCAAAGTAAAACTGGCAAAACTTAGAGGAAGATCAAAATCTGTGGAGCAAATCCTGAGCAGCTGTCATTTGTCATATTTCCATCAGAACTAGTTCTTTGATGATTAGTCAACCTAAACTCAGAAACTGGACTATAATGGTGTGAGAATGAGAAAAATCAATGTGATCCTCAGATTTTTCCTGCGGAATAGGGGCAAGTCTATATGAAATGAATCCTTCCTTCCCATCAATCAACTGTCAAACTAAATTATTTCAGAGTTCTAGTACTGAACCTCTGGAATACTGTAAGAAACTTCTTTTTAAAATTCTAACCTAAGCAGTAGCAGACAGCTGAAAGAAAAGCATCTCCTGCCAAAGCAGCAGTCAGGATAAACTACATGTGAGCAAATTTGTCAGTCCTGGACATTACTTCATTTTTTCACCTGGGAGTTTTCAAAAGCAAACTGCATCCAGGGCTGCCAACAGCATTTGAGCCGAAGTCGCTGCTCGAGGTTGGTGCTGATGGTCCCCGCCAGCACGAGAGCACCCTTTGCATGAGCGGTGTTGCAATGCAGTGAGTTGCTTCTCTCCAGGCTGCTCTTGGGAGGAATCCAACCTTGGTCAAAGACATCAGCTCTCAGAAAAAAAAGTTGATCTTTCTCACCTTCAAGCCACCTGCTAAACCAAGTCCTTTCAGCTTGAAGGAGGCTCTTCCCATGATACATCCCTGGGTGGGGAAGGACTGGCGGTCCCTGGCCAGTGTTGGTGTTTGGAGGGATGAGCCGGTTCTCGCTGCTGTCTGCGGGCGCTTACACCAGGCTGGGCTCTTGTCCAGACAAATCTCCACCTGCTTTTATTAAGAACTGCCCAAAGGCCAACTAAAATAACATTTTTCATTTTATCTTTGGTTAAAAATGATGCTAAGAAAGCAAGGAATATGAAGAAAAGCAGTGAAATTAAAAGGCTCCACATGCTAAACTTCTTGATAAATTTTATTTCTGGATGAGTCTTGTTTAAGAAGCCCTCCTCCACTGCCATGCAGTTCAAAATTCACCCAGACACGTACAAATCCCAGCAACTTTGGGGAGAAATGTTACACGTGTGCCAATGGACAGAGTTTGAGCATGTGTGCTGATACTTAGCAAGAAAGAGAGACACATTTTGTTCATGGAGCAGAAAGGAAATTGTGCTTTACTGTATTGTTTACTCTCCCCAGTACTTTAATTTTCCCTTTGTTTAATATTTCAGCATAAGCCATTTATCTTCCCTGATGATCAAATAAACTGGGTGGTAAAATAACGGATATGCAATTCATTGGGAGAGGGTAAACGGTATTATAAGGTAGACCAAAGGGATATAGTTTGGAAATCCAGTAATGTGTGATTTGCTACCTCATGCTTGCCTCAGTGCCCAAGGGAAAATATTGGGTTTTTCATACCAAGCGAAGATATGGGTTATTCTCTGACAGCACTGCAGCGCCGGGGATTGCAGCTCTGAAAGCTGATACTTGACTGCTTAAAAGAGCCATATCCAATTCAAAGCAAGATCTTTCTCCTCAGTGAAGATAACAGGTAAAGAAGGTAGCTATCAGGATTTTTGAAGCAGAAGTAGCTAATTAGGAAAGACAGGGTGAGGCTCAAATGGTGGGAGGCTCAAGTGTCAAGAGCAAAATGATGCTGCCTGAAAAACAGAGATTTTTCTTTGGTCCTCCATGGCCTTGATCCAAGGCCAGTGAGGTCTTTCCATGGGCTTCAGAGGGATTTTCAATGCAGAAGACCAGACTGAACCTGACTCCCCAGGTGGCCCGACAACTAATGAACTTCTCTGCCAGTTCAACCGTGTGAGTAGGTGTAACACAACTTGAAAAATTGCTACCAGAAGACAGGAAATTTTAGACTATTGTTCCCATTGAATTATTTTTTTTTTTTTTTTTTTTTTTTGCAGGCAGAAGGCTTGGATTCACTTCACTTATCTTTCCATCAATAGCTCGTGGGGTCCAAATACGTATTAGCCTTTTTCTGCTATGACAGTTACTTAAATAAAAGGTGCTAATGTTCTCTATGAACTTACAGCGTGGATTTGTGTCAGGATGTTCATCAGTTTGCTTCCTTTCATCATTTTTTTTTTTCCTAGATTTCTACAGGAAAAATGGGAATTTAATACCCATGTAAGTGACACCTATTTGATTACAAATGTACATGAAAAATATGACTTGCTGTTTTTAATCTGTTTCTTATTCAAATTTTTTATTGAGAGTCCTTTGCCTGGCAGACATGCAGACTTTATATAACACAATCTACAAGAAAACAGATAAATTATATAGATTAAAGTTGTTATTTCATACCTATTTTTTGCAGCAAATTGGTAAATTAAAATCAATTAAGAAATCTGCTATGAGTATTAAAGCTGTTTTAAAAATACCTTCTTTTTTCCTTGGATCTGAATTTTTTTAGTTTGAGGATGGATTAACCAAATTAAGAACAGGAAAGCGTAACAAAATGACATGCCTTTGAGGACCAGCCTTAATTTTTCCAGCATATCTCATCTAACCACATGAATATTTTTTCCTGTGAAGTAGTATTTAAATATTTATTTTTAAATGGTGAACTTCCTTCATATAAAGATACAAATAATTGTTTTAGTTGGCAGGCCAAAGATCAAATAAAATACCTAAATGTGGCTCAGATATTGACATTTATTATTTTTTATGAGAAAAAATGTACCCTAAAAGAAGACCTCAAAATACTTGATTATTTTTGGGAGCAGACTGTGGGTAAAAAACCACCATTGCTATCTCAAATGTTTGAGAATGAAAGATAAAGTAGACCAGTATTCCTAGGCATGTGTATGTTTGTGTGCTGGATACAGTCTTTTTTTATTTTTTTAATTTTTGTAGACTCAGAGACTGGTCGTATTTCTTATGGGTAGGGGAACATGACATTCTGTTTGTATCAGTGTTACAATTACAATTACTGAAGCTTCAGTTTTTCATTAAATCACTATTATATTTTCAATTTAGAAAATCTGTTTTTCTGTGTGAAATCTTTGGAGCCTAAGAGTGAGGCTGAGCTCCCATTGTCATCTTGTCCGTGCATTTGGGTATCTCTGCTGTTTGTTCTTTGTCGCAAAACTTTGGCAGCGTAGTATCTCTGAGACTACTACACCTAGACAAAAACATACAGAAAGTTCCAAAAAATATTGTAGGTAAATGAATTCACCTGCATGCAGACACATCCACACTCAGAATATAATCATTTCCTAAGTAAACTGGGCTTAAAAAATTACAAGAATCAAAGACAAAAATAACATCTTTGATTCTGACAGAAGGGATCTGGCAAGGTTGTATCCTCAATGCAAACTTTCAAGTTCTTTTCCAGGAACTGAAATATGACTTTTTTTCCTGGCATTTATAAAAAAAAAATTGGCTTTTTTTCATCCTTGTCTGTTTGTTTCTCTATAGCAGAAGGTGTAAAATTTCTGTTGTAGTATCAAGCCTTTCTCTTTGCTTAGATTTTTTTTAAAAATTCTTGTTGTTTTTTTTTTTAAAAATTATTATTACTTAAAGGATCCAAAGTATTTTTTTGAGAAAAGCTGTGGAGTAAATCAAAAGGTAGGTGCACTGGACTTCACAAACATTATCAAGGCATTGGATGGATATTTATAGTTAGGAAAAAACTTTGGTTCTCTTAATTTCATATCTTTAATTTAATAGACATGACAAACTCAGGCTCTGCTACAAATGTTTTCTCTAAGTGTAATTGCCAAGTGCAGCTAGAAATAAGGTATAATTGTTGCCCCTATCTCTGATAAGTCTATCTCAGATTTTCATGGCACAAGATCAGCTGGGCAAGAGGTGTTTTCCTTCATAAAAACACAAAAGCCTGCTTCCAACACTAAATTTCCTGCTTGATGTTATGATGGAAACTTCTTGTTATTTCTTATCCTATATGATCTCCCCTAGGAGAAGCCTGCTGCATAGTCATGAACAAAGAAGGGATGAAGAGCATATGGATGAGAGGCGGTGATGAGATGACACGGAAGAAGTTTTCTACAAAGAGCCCAGGGGTAGGAGACCACTTTTTCAGCAGTGAAGGTGAAGCTTTCCCACCTGGGCTCATTTTGATTGTCATTTGGATTGATAAAGCATCCTACACAGGAGTGCTGGAGGAGACACAATTTTAGTTCCTGGCCTTTCACAAGTCCTGTAGGAAATCAGGGAAATAGCATGTCCAGGTAGCATGGGTGATCTTTCCACTTAACATGGATCAGTACTCAGACTCTGAAACCTTCCAGTACCACCATTACTCTGCCTTGCTGAGAAAAGTGAAGATCTAAAGAATCACCTTTCAAAGCCTGAGCTGTGTTTCTGCTATGTTTCCTGCATGTGGTTCAGTACTCACAGACTCTAAAAGTTGCCCATTTCTGAAAGGGTAGGACGAAGAAACCTTCCAGTACCACCATTACTCTGCCTTGCTGAGAAAAGTGAAGATCTAAAGAATCACATTTCAAAGCCTGAGCTGTGTTTCTGCTATGTTTCCTGCATGTGGTTAAAATCCTATCGTTGACTTTACACTGGGCTGATTCCAATAACGTGGCAGCAAATACTGCATAAAGGCAGCGTCCACTCCGACACGTAAATTAGATTGCATGGAGTGGAGCTGGTAGATATGCCAGAAGAAGATGGCAGTTAAGCCGAACTAACCACTGCAGCTTCGTTAATACCCAAGAAGCCTAACCGAGCTGTCTCTGCACGCTAAAACATTCTGCATTTCAGAGTGCAGGAAGGAAAGCCATTTATAATGTTAATCCCACGTAACTAGAGCTATATCTAATGATGCCAGCCGGCCCAGGCACGTTACAGAGAAATGTTTTCTCTCAATACTGCCAGATCCATTGTCTATTCATGTCTCTTCTGAAGTAGAAGAGTGACAATTTGTTTATCTGATGGATTGTAAATTTTATCACAGAGTAACCACTTATGTCATTTAGAGACATGAGGGTTTTATAATCAAAGATGTCATTGTGGTGAAATCAGTTGCATAGGCAACACAATCACTTAGGAGTATTCATTCATACTTAAAAATACAAGCACATAAAAGAGGATGGAGATAGCATTGATGCAGGCTCCAAAGGCAATGTGGATAAATTGCGTGAGGCCTCAGGTGTTTATTAATACACATTGCAAAGATGATGTAGGTTATAAGGTCAAGATCTGCCCTGAAATAAGTGATGTCTACCTGGTAGCATACAATATGCCACAGTGCTTTACTAAGATGTTTTCATTCAATGATAAAGACCCATTATGGGGGGGGGGGG
>NW_009603205.1:101786-110114 GCF_000690535.1 Cariama cristata
CACAAAGTCTTAAGTTACAAACACATTACAGGGCATCATTTGATAGCGCTAACAATGTCTGACATGGAAAGCAAACATGATCTCCAGAGTGTTGCAATGAGTGGGACAGCAAGCAGAGAATGAGGGTCCAGGCACTGGAAACAGTATGTCCTGGCTATGATGGATGGAGAAGTTGTTGACTTGGATTGATTCTGCTCAGAGGGAGGCGGCAAATTGAGGAATTTATCATAAAAAGCTGTAAAGCAGGACATCAAAACAGACACTGGGTTAAAATATACAACAACAAAAAAAAATAAAAAAGTTAATTTGTTTTCATCTGCTAGTTACATTCCAAAAGGTGAAGTTTGTTTTTTCCTCTTGAACTAGCTTTAGAGAGGAGATACGCACCATATGCCACCAGTCGCTCTTGCATACAGAGCTGTAGCAAGATGTTTGCCAGAGGTTTGAACTCTGGTGAGCATGGCCTTTCCCTCCCAACTTTCATTTCCAGCTGTTTATTTGAATGTGACTTTCAGGCTGGTGAAAACGTGCTGGATTAACAGGCCTTAAAAATTAAGGACTATTGATCCAGGCAGCAGGTAAAGCAGAGGCAGCTGTCTCTCTGGCATCCTAAGACAGTAAATATTTGGAGGCCAGTGGGTGACTGTGGTTTCTGACACAGCTGAGGGTTTGCCTGGCTTTTGTTGTAGGAATTTGCACTTAACAGCATACATGCCCACATAAGAAAGACAGCAAAATACTTGCACATTTGGAGATTTGTGCATGCCAAGGCCAGAGAGAGCACGGTGTTAATGTAGTTGAGCCTGTGACACTTACACAGGCCAAATAATTTAACCCTTTGGCTTCTGCAGTAAAGGGATTTGTTCAGTCTCTGGCAGTAGGAGAACATTGAATCCACCATGCCACGCCTGAAGGAGACCGTGGACCCTCTAAAACCACGCATCAGTTCTGAACTCTCAGGACCTTCAACATCTTTACAAGTTCAGAAGCTCCAGGGGTGTGGTCGCTCCGATGCTGGTGGGGAAGGCTGATGGCTTGAAAAGGGAGCCAAATCTAATCAGGACAATAATGCAAAGCATAGCACGGACTTGTGCAGCAAGGCTGGGTCTGTCACTCTCTATTAGTTGATACGTACAATTGCTTAACTGCCCCTTTACCGCTTTGTGTTTTCTAATATGTCCTGGTCTTAATTCCACCAATAGACATAAAACTTCCTATCATGCCAGTCACAGAAACAATTATATAAGAAACTTTTTTTTTTCCTCCCCCTCTCTTTATTTCAGTTTAGAGAAACAAAGAGGTCCATTCATTCAATTTGCAGCTGAGTCTCTCAGGTTATGTAAATTGTTAAATCACCCATGCTCTTTCTTTTTAGCCATATTGCAAGCAGTGAATTTCCATACCCAGTTTAAACCTCACAATTGATCTATCTTGACAAACATGGAGAGAAAGAGAGAGATCAAGAGTTTCATATTTTGTGCTTCCTTTCTCCTGGTTAACCAATATGTTATACTTCCATGGAGAATAATAAAAAGAAATCAGAAGTCTTTCATGAAAATCTAAGTGGAATAAAACCTTGTGATATAATTAGGAGGTGCCTGTGGACTTCATTTGAGCTTTATTCGTTTCCATGAAGGCATAATTTAGTGCAGAAGCACAGCCAAGCTTCCATTTATATATTTTTTTTTTTTTTTAATTCTTACTATTTTTACCTTACAGCTTAAATTACCTGGAAGTTCCTTGGGAAAGCTGCTTCTTCTGCTCAATTACTGATGCTTACATTAATTTGTTAAGATCGTTGTAGGATTCCTCTGGAGCAGGAAATGATAGCAATATTAGAGTTACTTTAGATCACTTAATGATGCATGTTAATAGGAGTATTTTCTTTTACTTTGTGCTCATCTCCATTTCCCTGCACCTTTCTGTGGTTCAGTTTCAAAGGGGAAAAGAACATTACAAAATCCATCCAAGGCTTGGCCACTTGCATACACTTGCACTTAGCTTTTGGCCAGCAAGCCAAAAGATCGGCAAGTTCTCCTGTCCCTGCAGCAAGTCAAGGCTGTGGTCCTCTGCATGGCCATCCCTGCTGAAGACCCTACCCCTTACTTTCCAGAGGAGCCAGCCAAGTCACTCTGCCCTGAGAATCCTCCTCAGGAAAGCATGCACATCTAGAAAAAAGTGTCTACCTGCATATACCAACAAAAAATGCAACAACAAAATAATAAAGATAATAAAGATACTGAGCTGGGAAGAAGCTGGTGGTAAATTTACGAAGACCTAGACTAAAAAGCAGAGTAGTAAAATTCCCATCAATGCCCATATGACTTTTACCTTTAGCAGGACAGGAGTATGAAGTCTGAACACATTAAAACAAGGACTCTGGCACTGCATGCTCTGGGTGGGCTTGAAATGTCTGGTATCCATTAAAGCCCAACATTCTGCCGAACCAAGGGATTAATTCTCTTGCAGGAACCTGGGCAAACCAATAGCAGCAGAAAGTTAATCAAGCACTGATCCTCCCAATCCACTTAATCACAGCCAGCTGCTACTTAAAGCCTAAGAAGAGCAACATCCCTAGGGCAGCCCTTTTGGAGGAGGGGGGAAGCAAATCAGAGAGAGCACCCTAGATGGGAGAAGGGCATTAAAAAGTTAATAAAATAAAAGTTAATTCCCTCAATCAAGGAGGTAGAGAATAGTTCTGGGAAGTTCTAAAACTTCCAATATTAATTTCTTCCCGCCTTCCCAGCTGCTTATCCCTGGAAGGCATTTGATTTGTACTAAAATATTTGCTCATAACCCAAGTTTCCTCCTGGAGTGTACACAGACTGTGCAATGCCTGAGACTTGGCTGTGTTTTTTTTCCCTCTTTCATTCCAAGTGTCTCTCAAATCTTAAAAACACTGACCACGCCAATGCAGTTTACATTGGCTGGATAATCTTGTCTTTATTTTCTTTTGAGGTATGTATGGTCTTTTGGCCATGTCATCCTCTTAATATAAAATTTTGTCTGTTTTAACAAATGTGTTATTCCCCATTTGAACTTTATTGGACTGGAACATTTTGAGGGGTTCTGACAGGACCTTAGGTGTTTAAGCTTAAGAAATCCCTAAGTACATCATAGAGGCCTCTTTGCAAAACACTTGAACACTTCATGTGACGTAGGAAAATGCTTTTCTTCGTGAATTCTCATTGGGGAATCTGAGATACTGGTGGATTAAGTGACTTGATAAAATTACCTGGGGTGGCTTCAGCAGAATTAAGATTTAAATCCAGCCTGTTGTTGTATTAACCAGTTCACCATCTCCAAGTACTGGGTTGAAGCCAATGCAAGAAGTAGGCCCTATCTCCCAGTCAATGGTCATCACATTTAGTTGTGAGTTGAAAGAAGATTTTATGGTCTAAGCTTGTGGAAGGTCATTTAATTAACAAGAAAACTGAAATTTAGGAAGCCAATGCACTGAAGCCAGTGTTTAGAAACAGTTTACCTGATTATTAAGATCTAATCTTGAGAGATGTGACTGCAATACAGTAAAATAGGTGAAGGCTTTTGGCAGTGGCAAGGCTGGCTTGTCCACAAGCTGATGCTTTACAGGACAAGTGCACGGTCCTGCATTAACGGGAGCGTTCACATCAGAAGCAGTTGGTGTCCCCCTGCCCTGGAGCACACGTGTGAGCAGCTGACGATGTTGGCAGGAACAGCAACGCTGGCGGGGTCCCCAGCGGGAATGGTCACGGCAGGGCTGTGCTACCTTCAGGCTTTCTACATGGGTGTAAATGCTGGTTCTGCGTGGCAAAGCCTGGGGCAAATTTCCCGTGTAGTTACAATATTATGAAACAAAACTGCACTAGGTTCATCATTTTAACTCAGGTCTCCTATAAGCAAGTTGGTTTTTAAAGGAAAGTAAGTTGTCATCAAAAGTAGCTCCGTTTAATTTCACTGGACTCCTTCTTTTTCATGAATCTGCACAACATTTTTAAAATGAAAAGTATTGGTCAGCAGTTTCATGTTGCTGGTTATTATCTTTGCCATGGCAAATACATTCCATAATACTTTCCCTAATATTTAGTTTTCTGAAAGTTTTTCCACCAAAAAAATATTCCTGCATATTAAAAAAGCAGCATATTGAACATACCAGAGACTTTCACTATTTTTCCTAGAACAGAAAATGTCAAAGTTTTAAACAAATATTGATGTTTATATACACATATACATGTACGCATATGCATTCTCAAGGTAGCATGATATGAAAAAACACCCTGGTGATCCTATCAGCATTCTGTTAAAAAGTCACAGTTCTTTTGAAGGTACATAGTTCACCTTATAAAAATCAGTTGGACTGTATTTTGTGTTCTATTTTAAAGATGTTTACATAATTTCAAAATTTTTTCGGTAAGCCATCAGCAAACATTCCCACTTTTCTGTTGGCAAAACACCTTTACTAGAACAGTCTTTGGTGGGTCTCCACTAATTTCTGCAATTGTCTATAATATAGCTTGACTGAGCTTTTCAAATTAATGTGGATGGAATTTTCCATGTGGCTGAAAGAAATTCTATTTGAAGCGGGGACTTTCTATTTATTGCTTTGTGTTTATCTATTGCTGTCTAATAGGTGTACTTTCAAATTAATTAGTATGGTGACCACTGGTTACGTTCCTCGTTTCCCCAGCTGTGTGCACTGCAGTACAGATGTTTTGGTCTGAACATCTCCTGCAAGCTCACTCCCAGAGGTGCTCATTTCCAGTGGATAGACATCAGTGAGTGACAGCATGGTGAAAAGCCAGTCTGGATTTCTGGGGAGAAGTTCTGTCATCAGTCACCAGTCATCAGGATCCCCCCAATCATTAAAAGCCAAATGGAAGAGGAGAGTTTCAAGGAGCTGAATATATTTTTCATACATCATTAATGAGATGATTTAGGTTGAGGAACATTAAGGAGATCGAGTGATGCTCAGGAGAGACCTTGAACATTAATGGATGCCACTTAATTCAAAACTCCCTTTCTAAGGCTATTTAAAAAGTGATTTATTATCATCACACACCTGAAAATGTCTGCAAGGCATTGCATTTCTGCAGCCAGATTCAGAAAAGTCATTAAGCACATGCTCAAATAAACTCATTAACCCAGTGCTGCCTAACTCTATGAGGGGAATCACCCGTGTTATTTTAAACCAGCCCTCATGTTATCCATCTCAACCTTCCACCTTGCTTAACTCTATGAGGGGAATCACCCATGTTATTTTAAACCAACCCTCATGTTATCCATCTCAACCTTCCACCTTCTTGTGTATACCCCTGCAATTAGTAAACAACTCCAAGCCAAAGTGATGGTCGTTAGATCAAGAAGGTTTGCAGACCACTTTAAAAATAATCTTTGCTAGTATTACTAAAATCAGTAATGATAGTTACACTGAGGTTATCACAGAGCACAAACTCGTCGGAGAATGTAGGAGGCCAGAGTCCATTGTACATGGTGTACGACCCGGTGTAGATGGGATCTGGTGAGAAACCACAGCCAGAGAACTTTTCTTACAGAGAGGAAAGCTCCTGGCCATAGGTTTTCACTCCACCTGGGCATGGGGGAGAAGTAGCAGAAGAAACTCGCCCTTTACATCGTCGAGACAAGCTCTGCCAAGCCCCCACTCCTGTGCGTGTCTGGTGCTCCGTGAAAGAGGAGCAAGCACGGACTTGGACCCCTGCAAATCCCACCACGCAGCCCCGAGTGCTCGGCCAGGGAGGAGAGAGGGCAACCCCATCCCTCGCGGGGATGACATGGCTCTGCAGTGTGAAAGCTCCGTGAGATCAGATGGAAAATTTTAACACTACCCCTGCAAGGTTTTGGTGCATGAAGGATGGGAAAAAAAAACTGAAGAACATCCTTAAAATGTAAAACATCTTGGTCTTTTAATAATCCCATGCGGTATGTTTTCACTTTAGCAATAATTGTATTTTCTTTTTGCGTATTTTATTTAACAACATTTCAGGGCCCAGTTAATCTGTTCCATCTGTTGAGGGAGTGAACAATGTGCTGAGCACAGAAACAACTGCCTTTATCAGGCTGTGGCAGTTTGCAGAAGCAATCTAACACCCTGAATAATTCCCCGGGAGAAATTGCAGTCTCACTTACTGTGGATGCTGCCGTCTTTGCTGCAGCTGCAGGTGTTACGAATGTTCAGAAGAAATTTTTTGTTGAAATATAGCAGTGTAACGGTAATTGCAGGGAGATAGATGAAAGTCCTATAAGAAAAAAAAAATAATAAATTCAGCTTTTCTAAAGCTGATGTGAAGGCTGCTGGTGGATTGTTTATATTTTATATTACAATTTCCAAAACAAACAAAGCATCCTAGCCAGATTAAGAGGTGTGACAGTTAATAGTTAACATTGACAGTTAACATAGCAGTTAACAGTTATGCTGTAGCATCTTCATCAACCCATCCAGGCTGTGATGCTAAACAAGGAAAGAAATACTGCAGTAGAAAAAAAATCCTCTGCGTTATTTCATCTCAAAGTAAAACTCTGTGGCAAGATCCCTCTTGGTTACCTCCGCTGTGTAAAAAGAAAAGTGTCCAAGCATTCAGTGCCTCCGCAACCCATGGAAGAGACAGGCAGGTGTAGCAGAGGTTGGGTGCTCCCAGGCAGATGCTTCTTGCAGGCAGAGGGGCTGCGGTGCCCAACTGAGCCCCCCCTGCCCTCTGCAAACCCAAGGGTGCTCTGGTTGTTTTGCAGTGTGATTGATACAAAACAGCTGTCAAACAACCCATTCAATTAGCTTAAAAGCTGCTTTCTATTTCCTGAGCAGTACAAACCGTTCCAGGTGTAGCGGTGTGAATCTGGCTGTAATAAGCCTGCCTCCGAATTTCCCTCAGTAGAAAAGGTAAGAGTCACTGATGAAATGCAGCGCTTTCTGGAAAGGATCATTCCCCGCTGTTTACTGTGCAGTGACACACCGGCTTAGCACAAATATGTGGGGATAAAATGTGGGAGAGCGAGAGGCAGACAAACAAGAAGGATGTAGTTGCCCCAGCTGAGGTTTGGTCCAGCTGCTGAGCTGGACGGGGCGGTGCTTGCGGGAAGGCTCAGGCTGACAATGATGCAAAAATGAACCTGAACCGTTGTATACCTTATGAGAATCTGGGGATGGAAACGGAGCAGAAAATTCAAATATTTGCAGAAGAAAAGAGGTAACTCTTATAGTAGCAACTTGATTTTAAGACATCCAACTGTGTGAATACATGTAGCAGACGGGATTACTGCAGCAAGTCCGGGGAGGGGTGGGAAGGTATTGTGGGGATGCTAGTGAGGCAACTGTGTTTGCTATTATTTAATTTATGATAGTGTTTGGCAGTTTATTCTTGGAATATCTCATCTACATACACAGTATATAAATGTTGCTCTTCTTTTTCCCTACCGTGTCCGAAGTATTGTGCTTGATTTCCTGTTCTTTACCATTTTTGCAAAACTGCAGAAATCCCACACTTCACATCAGAAGCAGCTTGAATAAAAAAATCCACAGAACGAAAAGAAAACAGCCACACTTGGAGGCCACATCTTCAGACACGGACAAGTTCCCGCTCTCTTCTGACATCCACCGTGCTGTGCACATTTATTTGAAGTGAGGACGCGCTGCATGGGGTGTAGTGTTTGTTTCTCCACCAAAATCCTTTCTGATATTCCAGGGTGGACCATTTTGAGAGTGATGGAGTAGTGAGGTGGTGACATGGCCAGCGCCAAGGGCAGAAGGGTGTTTAAGAAACTCAGATAGACTGCACCATAGAGGAGGCCACCCCTTTCCCCCAGATGTATACATCTGGTCTTGGGGGACTGTGCTTCTACAGAAAAATGGCTGTTATTATCTCTTATATACTGGGGCAGATCAAGAGGGATGCCAATTCCTCATACTTACAGGCATCTTTAGTACAAAAAAAGTGGCACCCTGGGCAAGTGCAGGAGAGAAGTGTGTTTTTCTTTAACCAGCTCAACAAACTGATGAAAAATGTATTGCTGGCTATCCCTGAGACCATGACAAAATCCACCTACTCCCTCCCATCCCGGCCCCCCAAGAGAAGAAATTGATTTCATATCACATTTCACACTTCATTTATTCTGCCTCCCCCAGAGAAAGGCCCCCACACAATGACACAAAAGACATCAGTTTTATTTACTGCCCATCTACTTGTGTCTTTGTGTCCCGTTGAGTTGCAGGAAAGCAAACCAGTGTGGGAACCCGGAGGATTGAGATTGTTCAATGAAGCTTGCCCAGTGGATGCAGGCACAGTAAATCATGCCTGACAGACTATTGTTGTAAGGGGGGCTTTTGTTTTGTTTTGTTTT
>NW_009603205.1:110146-147492 GCF_000690535.1 Cariama cristata
CTTTGTAGTCCTGAAGCAAGGGTGGGTGTTGGGGGGCTGGGAGGGGGGCACGGGAGGCCCGTGCACTACTGCGTGGGGGGAAGCCTTGGCACCCGGCCCACTGCACGACAAAGTGCTTTGAATGTGCACATTCCCTTTTTTGTTTTCCTTTCTGATTACTCTCTGGCTCTAAGTATGCTAATGAGTTTGGCATCTCCTTCAGTGTAAGGCAGTAGGGCAAGAGCTGAGATAGCTCATGGGCTTCCAGCTCACCTAGAAACCTTCTCACTGGAGGATCTCAAAGCTCCTCTATCCCTGTTGCTCCCCAGGAGCCCTTGCACTAGGCTCCCCCACCCTTCATGCACCCAGCATTTCGGGCTAAATTTGGACCTCATACTTTAACTTTTGAAAGATCTGGGCTTGGTTTTCACTGCTGACTGATACATCATCTCAGGAAGGAAAAGGATTACCCTAGAGAGTAACACTTTAAGAAACCATTTGATATCTAGGAAGAGACAGACTGTATCTATGCACATTGTATGCCAAGTCTTCCTGAAATTATACGGTGACAACAGACAATAATCGACCTTCCCAAAGTAAATATGCTTCTGCCACTAGCGCAGAAAGATCATCTTGTAATATCATAAGAGAGCTGGTACACGCTCGTACCCTGCGGAACTCATTCAGCTTTGAGAAGTGATTCACGTACACATTATCTCATGCACTGTCACATGGAATTTCAAATATTAGACAATTTTTAAAAAGCAAACCCATCAGTTACTTATGCTCCTAATAAAATCATAATACTTAAAAGAAAAAAAACAGGACAAGCAAATATAATGAGGGCTTGTGCAGCAAAGTTCCAGGGGAGGATTCATCTTTAGAGGCTTAAAATGGCTGTTTAGCAGTGTAAAAATGCATATTAGAGAATGACCAACAGCTATTCAAAGCCGAGAACGAGCACCATTAACTGGCTGAGTAGAAGCTAAATAAATGTTCCCTGCCTTTGTGGGATCATCGTCTGTGACCGTAAGTGTTACTCTAATTGTCCTGGTGCTGAAGTAAAGGAATTTAGCACTGCCTTCCATGGGAGATGGAGGTCCCAGAAAATGACTGTGTGTAGTAGTGGGAGAAGATGAGGGAAGAGTTAATTAGATAGTAGAAGAAGGTGGTCAGGGACTGAAAAACATTGCCAAGAGAGGCTATGGGATCTCCATCCTTGGAGATATTAAAAAATTGTCTGGATATCACCCTGAGCCACCTGATTTAGCTTTGAAGTTGCGTGACTTTGATGACGTCTGTGCCTGAAGGAGTAGGTAGGTCAGACAGACTCCAGAGATTCCCTCCCAACCCAGACTGTCCAACAGCTCTGTGATATCTTCAGGTCAGACTGATGAGGTTTTGTATGTGGGTACTGGGCTGTCTTTCCCTCCTCTGTATATCACCATCTGAGCATTAAAGTGAGATTCACAAAAATTGGTTTTGCCAGGTCTCAATACCTTCCGTGTAGCAATGACTGAATCATCAACCTGCAGATCATTTAAAATTCTTTGTTGAGTGTGAGGCATGAATGGCTGGCTCTAGGCAGGGAAGTTTTAATGTATATGATCAGAATTAGTCTGCTTCCCAGCCTGTGAACTCATATCCATAAGATATAGCTGAATTCAAACCAAAACCCCATATGAATATGCCCCCATTCTTTTTCCTAAAGACCCCACTCTGGTTCTGCAGTTCCAAACAGCACTGTCCTTCCTAAAGGAACAGACCACAACCCCACTTCCACTCCACCAAAGGTTCGTCCCTTTGCTTTTCATGTCCACCGAGTCTTCTCAATTCCTGATCTCCACCTGGATTAAAAACACGTATTTTCACCCCCCAGTGAAAGCTTTTCTTTTTCACTTGCCAGACTCGTGAAACCAACCCATTTCTATGAATGGGTTCTGTTTTGATGAATCAGCATTTCCCATCAGTAAGCTTTGCATCTGAAATTCCCTGGCCCTCCTGAGCCAGATGCCTGATGGCAATATTTTGAGCAGTCTTTTGGAGTCCAGGGGGAGGGATGCCTGCCTGAGTCAGTGGTTTGCCTATTTTCCCCCCAGCCAGAACAATTCGGCAGCGACACTGAACAAAGACTGCCCAGCAAACACAGCCCATTGCAGCTGTCATCTACTGTCACTTCTTTTTATTCTCCCAAATAAAGGCGAACCCTTTTGAGCAGTGAAAACACTGGAGATTTAGAAACAATTGTTATGAGGTAATGCCTGGAAACACACTTACAGGGCAGGATTCCTCCTTGAAGTATTTGCTCAAGCAAAGAAGCCTAGCTGACAATACCATGCTTAGCTGTTGGGCCAAGATACACGGAAAGTCGGCAATCCTGTCAAACTGCAAGGTGCCAAACATGCCACTTAAGAAACCTGTTGTCTTTTTGGCCTGGAAGGAAAGGGGCTGTCACTTGAAGCATGGGCAGAAGCAATGTACCACCGGTCAGCTGAGCGTGCCTTTTGCAACGCCTTCTTGAGTCTGAAGAGTCCCAGGTCTTGGCTTTCTTTTTCTCAGCTTTCTTTTTCTCTTTTTCTCTGTCTTCATCTGTATCCCATCTGATGGGAATTTTTCTTGCCTGCCTCCTTGGCTTGGATCTCTTTGTTTCAGCTGTATGTCCTTCCTCTAGGCCTCATGCCAAAGTCACAGATGTGCAAGAAGGGAGAGGAAGACCAGGACACGGAGAAGCTTGTGCTTGAATTTATCAACAAGCACTTGACATCCCCATGGTGCTGTTTATTTCACTAAAATCCCACCTGTGTACATGAGATTTTTCAGCCAAGCCCAGCTGGGAGTAAGGCCAAAGGCTGAGCAGAGCTGTGTAGGCTTTTACACCTTTCAAGAGCTCCCCTGTAATTGCAGCCTGAGATAAATCAATGCATTTGTTTCCTTTTTTTTTTTTTTTTTTTGGATCTTCTACATGAGGCAGTCACAAGGTATTTCAAGTTGATGTATAGTAGAAGGGGTGTGTGTCTGTTCAATAAACTGAGGAAGCTATAGAGAGAATAGGAGATGAATATCCTTACAAGGAAGACCAAAATGGTAGCGCTTTGATAGCAGGGATGTGCTTTTTCACATGGCATTTTGCATCCTCTCGTGGTTTGTATCATGGCCCTGTTCCAATGTCAAATCACCTCTGAGCGTGCAGATCTTATCTCAGGGGTGAAACTGAGCAAATATTTAGATACATGAAATGCACATGAAGAGCTAAACAAACTGCTGATTTTCAGCTGTTGATAGCTGGAGTTTCTGCAGATGTCAAAACAATCCACCTGTGTCCTTTCCAAAGTAGGTCATTGTCAGGATTTCCCATTTTCAGGATGGGAAAGCAAGCAACAGATTGCAGGGCAAGCTGGTATCAGCAAACAGGAACGTCAGTTTTCTTTCTGTCTTCAGTAGCAAGAATTCTCTTTCTGGACAACCTCTGGTACAGTCTGCCTTGTGCAGTCTTTTTAGTAAAGCATCACCAAGCCCAAGGAGATACCCAAGAATTTTGCTTTCTCAAGAAAATGTTCGTAAGCTGCAAAAGACCAGGCCTTAAGTGAATATCACCTAAGCTCTAATGGCCATCAACAGCTATGTTATACTAATAGTTATGGTAGTAGAAATGCAGAATAATTTCATTAAATACATTTACATAATCTGTTTTTTCTTCCCCTTAATTTTTTTGCTTGTTCCTAGTAGCAGGGCAAACACATAATGGGTGTTCCAATGTAAATTAGACACTACCCATATACCTAATACTTCCTTAAGACCGGCTCTGTGTGTTATAATAGTTGCCAGAAAGGCCATCCATTCTAGGCATGTCCTTTCACAGTTATTGATGATAGCGCATTGGCTTGAAGAGGTAGCATAAGGGAAAATTTCTGAAGTAATATCAGTGAGGAACTGCAAAAAGTATTGTGTTGGAATAAATTAAAGACAAAAAGAAAGGAAGACACTGAAGTGGCTCACCGCCTGTGTCATTGACACAGGCTGTCCAAAATACTTTCAACCTTCTCCTTCCTTGAAAAAAAAATGGGTTTCAATCAGCTGAAAATGTTTATGGATATCTGTGAACAATATTTGCTTTCCTTCCTACTGTTTTTCTGCCTTTCATCTACAAAACTAAAAAATAACAAGTTGCAGAAAAACTATTCACAATCTGTATATTACTTCTATTTTCAGCAGCAACACGAATTATAGCTCTGTGACAACATATCAATAATATCTTAGGGAAAAAATAAAAAGGAAAGGCAAAACCTTCTGACCATCTTTGGCATGAGCTAGTATATAGACCATGCTCAGATGCTTGCTGTGGGAACAACAGCCTTGGACAAGGCGTATCAATCTGCAGCCATCAGTATCCTCCTGTCAAAACAAATCTGTTTATCTCTTTTGCAAGTGCTTTGAAACATGCTGTAGAGGAAATTTTATGCACAAGACTAAAATCCCACAAATCTAATCACTCACATTTTTACTGGGACAGAAAGACAGGAAAATACACATTAAAAAAAAGCTTCTGTTGAGCTGGGCTTTTTGAGGAGGAGAAAAACAAAGCATTTGGTAGCAATTAATATGCCCCCTACATTTGCAGTTTTAATTCCTCTGCAGATGCATAGTGTTGTTATTCTAATAACTTCCTGTGGTGCTCCCTTTTTCTGTAAACCTCAACGCCAATTAAAATGTGATCCATCACCGAACGCTTCCGAAACAAAGGGGAATGTCCAACTTTCTGATACAGCCATGAAAAATCCCAGTCAGTCAAAAGAAGACCCAGAAAAAAATAAAAAAAGCATTCAAGTCTTCCCATTTCTGTAAGAAAGAGTGGAAGAAAATGTTCTTTTGTGTAAGTCATGTAATAGAAACAGACAGAGAGATTTAGACTATATTAGGAGAGACCAGCCAAACTTCCACTCAGCAAAAAGGTTGATTAATAAATGCACCGAGCTTCTTGTGCTGAAATGACAATGTCTGGATATTCACCCTCTGGGGGAAACGTCAGGGATTGGATGGTACAAGCAAATGTATCTATGGTTTCAGGAATAGCTGAAGCCAGCTTTCAGGCAGCAGCAAGCAAATGCCTTCCCTTCTTTGTCTGCAGTGAGGAGAGGCAATGTTGTAATTGTGCAGAGATACACAATTGTGCCGCCAATAGAGACTCCAAGCCTTACAGTCAATAAAAGGTAGGCAGCTCGTTGGTGGTTCACCAACTTATTAATAAGGGCTGATTTGCTTTTTCTTTCCACCCTGAATGATACAGCTTCCTCTGTAATGCAAATCAGCATCAAACAGAGGGCCTGAGCACTCCTGTTTGTATGCAGGACACGACTTTGCCACCGAGGATGGTTTTTCCATGGTTCACGTTTCCAGGCAGCATCCCAACATACCCTACCATCAGCAGTAAGTAGGAGTTACTTGGTGGGCCTAACCCTCCTCGGGGAACGGCTTTTCCTGGGAAGTGCTGAGACTTTTCCTGCCATCTCTGCTGCTCTAAGACCAACGAGTCAGCATCTGGTGAAGAACACTCAGCATCTTGAGACACACTTGATGTTCTCCAGGTACTCACTGGCTGCTGCATCAGTGCTGTAGCTGTACAGTAGGGAGTTTCCTAAGGTTCAGCTTTAAGGTGTATCAGCTGTAAAAATATTTTGCGGATTTTCCAGGAGGATTCTCAGCAATTATAGAGATCATGGTGGAGAGAGCGCTCTCTAAAGCTGTGGTGAAGACAACCTTGCGGAAGACTCTGCGTTCCCAACTGCCCATACTCCATCATATTTAGTTACATTTATAGACAGTAGGGAGATGCAAGGGATAGAGTTGGGGTGCATGGTGTTTCTGGACTATAAAATCAGCGCTTGTCTCTAAAATAGAAGATAAACTGTTCAGTTCCGAGGGACTACATTATCATTCACACCCAAGCTTTGTAGCTTATTCCTGAGACTTTAAGTCAGATATTATTACAGCATGACCGTCTTCTCCCTTTAGTATAGCTCCTGACTACATGATCCGCCCCCTCATTCAGAGAAAAGACAGTAATAAAAAGATGCAAATGGTTTGCCTTTCTCAGCGTCAAAATAAGAAGATGCCACAGCTGATTTGCAACAGACCAGACACATATGTCCACCCAGGGTTCGGTCAAGGGGGAAGAGGAGGGACTGCAGGAGAAGGAAAGGAAGGTGGTTTGTTTATTTATTTATGTCCTCTCCAAGCCTGTTTTCTCCAGGCAAGAATCCTTGCCAAGTCTATTTACAAAGTTCAGCCTGGGGATCGTGAGAATTGCAGCTCACACACAGCTCGTGGTCCGGTGCTCAGCATTCGCCCTACCACAGATGTGTCCTTCTTCCTTCTGCTCTGCACTGGACCTTTGGTCCTGCTTTGGGGAAGGCAAAGTTGAGGAGGACACAGGAAAAATACAGACTAGAGAAAATATGTGCTAGTAAAAGTATAGTTAAAACTTCGTGTCTTCATTGCTACCTGAAATTTAGATGCCATTATGCTAATATATTTCTTCTTCTTTAAGTATTTCTTCATGTGTGAACATCCATATCATTTACAGATTTGAATAGTAAACTCTTTCTGAGGGCCATGAGCATGAATTTAGATTAACATCTTGCCTGGAAAGCAGCAGTCTTCTGGCCGGGATACCTGTTTCCGTGTTTCACTGTCATCTTGCTGGCATCAATTTGTAGTTTACGAACCAGATCTGGAAGCAACATAAAGTGATGCAGCTCTGAGGACCTCACAAGAAATATGCCACTTAATCCTATCTTTAAATCTGTCATATTCATGCTCGTTAGCTGGTTAGCCAGGAGTGTAAGAAGCCTAAACTACATTTCAGGAAAGCCTTTGAAATTAATGCCTTCACTTTAATGTAATCCAGGCATGAATTATTGGGAGACCAAGTTCATGATCCGTTTGCAGGAAAAACAGCATCTTCTTTCTCCTTTGTGATGTAAATGTATTTTTTTATTAGGAAAGTTAATTTGGAAACAAGAATGGTATCACATAATCATTCCAATGTATTTGGATATATGCTATTCTTTCAGACCTGGTGTTTTTCCTTGAGCTGATGCGTTAAGGTAGGTCCTGGGCTATTTATCAAGGTTACAGACTTTGAAATATCTGATGACAGAAATCTTAAATGCATCAAGGCTCCTAGCAATCTCAAGGATGACTTAAGTGCCTAAATATGCATGTGACTAAGATGACAGTGACGAAAGAAGTATTTAATGTAAATGATTATGTTTATTTTTCAATATTATACTATTATTGAAGAGTATTTTTATAATATTTTTTCATTCTGGTTGTTATAGGTAAAAAATTGATGTGTCTCGTCACCTTTAAGATTTATGCAGCATCTGAGTGTATAGACAGAAAAAGGAATTTAAATTCATGTTTGTCCATCTGCAATATGTTCTTTACAGAAACGTCATGTCAGGTTCTCCCATGTCTGAAACAGGAGATTTATTGTGCAATTACAAATCCGGAATGTATTGTGTGGCTGCATGACATGGAAGTGTAATCAGCAGAAGATGAGAAAAATTCTGGCAGTTTGTGTAATATTTTTTCCCTTGCTATCCTCCAGTGTCATGCCTTTTATTCCTTTCTACATCTGTCCTCCTGGTTTCCTAAGGAAGTACTTTATTAAACCCTCTTTCTTAGAGGACAACAGTGTGCTTGCTTCAGTTTCTGTAATCCGTACAAGATCAGACTCTAGTCACAAGAATTGATTTTCCCCCTTGCATAGGACAAGTTGAGAACAGCAACTTCTTCCATGCAGGTATTAGGATGACTTTTAAAACATGTTACTTGAGGAATGACTCCAAATCCGTCACATGAAACTTGTAAATAAGTTGATTTGATTTCAGCAGTCGATCGTAAGTCACTCAAGACAAGTCATTCTCAAGAATTCATCAGAGATACACAACAACCCAAATAAAGTTAATGCAAAACCTCGCCTCTTGTTTCACAAACGAGCAGAATTTCTTGCCCTAGACAAAGAGGAAAATGCTTCCTGCCTAGGAGATAAAGCAGACCTTCAGGGATTTGCAACAAGTCCCTTCTGAAATCTCCCCTCCCCAGTAAAAAACAAAACCAAGGGGATTCTGGGGAGCTGTTGAATTGGTTAATTTAGCCTAGTGTATACACCATGAAAATATAACTAACCCAGGAAAAGGCCTTTCACAGAATCCATTTACAGGCACAATGTGAGGTCAAGTTGTAAATTGTTCGGCCGGGTTTGTTTAGCACAGCCTTGATGGATCGGGAATTGCTGATGTTTTCTGCGAGGTCCGTATTTGCTCAGATGGTTCTGGAAAGGTAAGCACTGATTTCCATTGCAAAGGGAAAGGTTTTAAAGGGTATGGCTGCTTGGTCTTATCCCTCTGAGCGGGGAGGACAGGCATGCGTGTGCTGCCTACCCCGGGAACGCTAAGTGAACCTGAAAGCCTCCCAACATCTGGCTGCAGCTTGCCTTTGTTTGCTTTAGGCTTTCCATACAGACGACCACCCTGGCTGAGAGAGCGGGGATGAACAGGGCGTCTTCACGCATGGCTGGCGAGATGTGTGGAGTTCGTGTATCAGCCATGCCTTTGGGGATGGGGAGAGAGGCTCCGGGTTCGGAGCTTTTGCTCACATTGTCCTTCTGAAATGAGCTCCTGGCACAGCGGGGCAGCCGTTCTCATTGCATTCGATCTCACTAATGGCTCTGTAGAGGCTCATCTGCCCTGTCCCACCCAGGGGTGTGTTAAGGTTACTTAAAGACCCTTTCAAGATACCCTGTGATCTTCAGATATCAGGGTTTTCTTTGGACGTTTGGTCTGGAAATGAACTTTTATTTTGCCAGAATTCAGAGGATGTTGTCAGGAAGGGACCCTCCTTGCCTCATTTCAGGAATTCTGCTTCTGGTTTTGGTTGAGAAGAGGGACAGCAAGAGTGAAGTGGAGAAAAGAAAAACCCAGATATGTCAAAATTAGACTACTAAATATCAGGCAGTTTCTTGAAATTGGCTTCTGTTCCTCTGAGATCTGATGCTGCTAGTTTCTCCCTCCTACAAAGATTCAGTTTAATATAAAATTCCATGGTTTAGTACTTTTTTGTTGTTGTTGTTGAATTGTTTAAGGGAATAAAAGAGATGTTGGATCTTTTTTACTAACGTACTGCTCGGAGTGAATAGATAACACAAGAAGCTGGACAAATAATATTGAAGACAATGAAGCAGCCTGACTTCTAGTAGTGGCAACAAGGACCTGCCAAGGAGCCTCTCCGGCTTCCCTTTATGCCATGGGAGGCAATATTTGTGAGAACTAATATCTTTTATTGTACCCTTGATATATAGGGAGGGAAAAAAAAGCCTTTGACTGTCCACAGCATAAGCCTTCTTCAGGTATGAAATAGAAGCAACAGCTTTAAAGATCTGTTCAAGGCCTTATCTACCCCAACAAGCTTTTTTTTCCTTCCTCTAAATCCATACTAGTTGATGCTAAAACCCCTTCTATCTGCTCCTGCAAACTTGCCTTAGTGTGTCTGTCTAGCTCATCATCGCTGTAACCATGTCATAACTTGTCTGCCTTAGACTAATTTCTTCATCACTTTGCCATCAAGGTTACCCAGTGAGGTGCTGCGAGTTTAAGCATGCACGGTACTAAAATAGGAGCTTATGGTGCTTCCCCTTGTGTTCTTTCCGATGGGTTCCAGCCCAAGATGCAGTTTTCAGAAGATGATGATGGTCAGGTTTTTCCATTCGCGTTGACCGAGCTCCCTCTTGTGGGTGAAGCACCCCCCGGCTCTGCACCCCCAGCTCCCCCTCCCCTTAGCGAGGCTTCTCGCAGGTATTTTCTTACCCACTGACACACTGATAACAAAAAAAAAAAAAAAAAATTGTTTAGTTGAATTTAATATTTACCTACTGACTATTTTTTCATAGTATATTACAGTACGCAGCTTTTATTCCAGTATCCTTCCGATCACTTTTAGAGCTAAAATTTAACTATTGGGAATTCAGCTTACCCCTTTGTATAGAAAAAAAATCACATATTTATGGATGACAAAGGAACTATTCTTGGTTTTAGATTACTTGCCCTACCATATATTCATTGACACCGCTGAGTCAAGCTGAGACACTTGACATTCTGTATGAAGTAATATCGCATCATATTTAGTCAGAAACCTGTTCTGCTCACGGCTGAAGAACATAACCCATCTTTGCATGTGACATTTCCCTCTGCTTGGGCCTCCATCTGATATCGTCTGTGCCAAACCCAACAAGTACGATCAGTCATGCTACATACCGTGCAAGCTGCACTAGAGATAAATAAATTTCACAGGACATACTGGGATAGAATTAAATTTTCCATCACAAATTCCTTCTTTTAAAGCTGAAAAGGCACGTAACATTTAAAGAACGCAAATCCTTCGGGCGTGGTGGTGGAACATGTTAAAAAGACTAAAGAGAGCTTGAATCCAGGGTCGGAGAAGAAATTGAGCACTCCGAAGTCATCGCACCTACGCACGCCTCTTCCAGCAGCTCCGAGGACAATAAGGTTTCTTGCAAACTCTGGGGGCAAAAGGCACTTCAGAGAATCCCAGTATGCCAAGTCCGAGTTCAACACGTGGTGGCAGCAAGGGACTGACTCTGGAAGGGTTGGGAATGAGCTCAGGCCAGCACTGTCCTCAGCACAAGGACATGTGTGCCTTCCTGAAGGAGGGGGGGAAAAAAAAAAAAAGTTTTCCGACTCTTTACATAAGAGATCCTGGAGCAATGATGTTCTATTCCAAGATGTGACTCTGAAGAATGGCATCCCAGCGATGTCTCTTCTCTCACATGCCCACAGTGCTGCCGGATCAGCTCCTTGCTTTCCTGTTGACAGTCTGTCAGTCCTCGGGTGAGGTGGGTACTCGTTTGCAGGTTGCGCTGTCTTCAAACTCACCCGAGTAGTCTCAGTGCTGTAAAATCAGCCCTTAGACACTCTTGCACAGTCCCTGTGCTTTCTCTGTATTGAGGCTTTGAGCCATGAAAGGGCAGAAAACTATTTAACTCATGGAGGTTTAAGGTGTGTCCTCGGAAGCCTTCCTCTCTTGCATGAGCATCCAGACCACAAGGCTGGATTACCAGTTTGCACCTGCTCAGTCTCCCTAGCTCAAGGGCTGCTGTATTATTCTTTCTGAAGTACAACAGCTTCATCAAGAAAACATAGCTCAGTGGTACAGTGTTACTGGCCATGATGCTGGTACAGATGAATCCCTGCAAGGCAGGAGGAAGGATGTAGAAGCCAACATGGTGACCATCAAACCATTACACAGGGGCAGGGCATAGCCAGCTGCTGTGCTGGAAAAGAACAAAGTTACCCCACCCTGTTTTTTTTTAAGGAAAAAGCAGTAGATGATACCAGAGGGAAGGATGTGAGACCTGCTCCGAGGCAGGTGTTTCAATCCCCCAGGTGTGGCCATTTTATCAGCATTTCCTCTTGGTTAGCCTAGATAGCACTATGCTGGGGCTCTGGGATGCTCCCCTGGAAGAAAGGCGAATCTGTACCAGGAGGTGACACCTCAAAATACGGTGTGGTGACAGTGGGATTCGCTATACCCACCTCTCTGTGAGGTTCCAGCCAAAGGCTGCTTTCCTTTGATACTCAGGGGTAGTATTTATCCTAAATATTTAATTCCATTAACCTATTATGCAGAAGGGATCAGTAGAGTCAATCACTTAAGTCAATCCCTCCGTGTCATGCTCTAAAGCCTATATAGTAAGTTCACTTTACATGCCAATTTCAGCCTAAGCATGTCAGATTTAACCAGTATTTTTATGTGAATAAGTGGCCTCCTTTCATAATTGCTAATTGACAATTCATGCAAAATACTTTCTACAGCTTGTACTCCACTTATTTCCCCTTTAACCAGTCCTGCCTTACCTGTGTATCAACCACCACATGTTGTCTGGTGACAGAGGGGAAATCCCCATTTTATTCAGCACTGCTACCTTTTTTTCTTGCCTGTTCCTTTTTCACAGTCCAGCAAGATACAGACACATTTCTTTCCAAGATCACCAATTGCACTTTAGGGCCCTCCCAATAATTAACAGGTGATTCCAGTTGGCTGAGAAGAACAAATCTTTGCATTCATAAAGCCAGCCAAAGTGATGGCAATACGGTAGTGGAGCCTGAAGGTTTCTGTTCTCGGGTGGTCAGTGCTACTCTTAGCACTTCTCTATTAGATTGTTCAGACCAGCATGCATTTCAGATACATCCATGCCATCATGACCAGAACTGCTGAGTTTTGGCCAAGATTTTGGGACAAAACAGGTAGAAAGATGAAGGCAGTGTTCACGTTAGCTACGTACAGACCACACTCACCCACCTCATTGGCAGCAATCACCTTCCAGCCCAAGCTCAGCCACATGCATAATAAATCCCCATTGTTTCCCAATCAAGTTGATAACTCTTCATTAACCTGTGATTTAAATGGTTTAAGCTATCCCAGCTCATTTTGACTGACACAGGCCAGGGAGCACTTGTGTGATTAGCCAGCATGGATCAAAAGGAAAGCTAACCTCTGAGGATGGAGGATCAAGGCCAGGAGATGGACCAGGGGGTTATATGACACAGGAGAGGACACATGGCCATAGCAAACAGAACAGACATCTTTGGCTTAGTGGGGGGCTGAGGGGTCCAAGTTGTCTTCCACACCCCCATAATGCAACAGCCCTTTCAGTCGCCAAAAACCCAAGTCCACCTCCTGCCTGCCCTCCACGATGACACAACCTCCTTAAACCCAAGTGTTGTGTCCCTGTCAGCTGTCACGTAAGACAGCTCGAGGCAGCCCCAGCAAAAGGTCGCTTGATAAATATGTTTTTCTGTGCTGTTTCCAGGACACAGCTCAGGCACCTTTTGAAGTCAGCGCTTTGGTATGTGCTCCACCAGTCCTTAAGGAGTTGGGTTACCCAGAGCCTCAGATGCTCCATGCTGAAATGGAGCACCACGACCTCAGCTCCTCGTGGTCCCATGATGAGCAAGACAGGTGGTAGATGCCGGGAGACAGGAGTGCAAATCAGGCAGCCCAGAGCGTATCAAGTACATTTCACAGCCCCCTTGATTAAGGTTAACGAGTACCTGCCTGTTTCAGATCAGGAATCTGCAGCAGCAAAAGAAATATCAAAGCCCTCCTTTTACTTTTCGTAATTAGGGTTGGCTGACTGCCATCCAAGGGAGGTGGCAGTAGTTCAGTAAAGGAGGAAGGCAAATCTGTGCACCACCCAGTTACCTAATGGAAACGAGTGAACAAGAAGCTGATCTCTGATTAATGCACTCATTAGCTCACAGAAAGGACAACCAAGAGCCAGACAGATTTAAATTTTGTCCGAACACCATCTGTGCCTTCGTCTGACTTTGACTCAGATAATCATTTGGGAGGTGCCAGCTAAACGTGAAGCATCTCACAGCGCAAGCAGCGATGGTTGGCTATTCGGCCCCTGATATCACTGGGCACAAAATGGGACAGTCTTGGGTGAGATTTTATTTATTCTGATGAATAAAGGAAAACCAAGCTCATGTTAGCATCTGGTATAAATATTCATGGCATGAGCTTCTGTTCTACAATGGTTTCTAGCAAACTGGGAAGTCACATGATTATTTCAGATTTATCACACTGGAATACAAAAATAATTATCTCAATAACAACCTAACTGAACTGATTTCTTTTTTTTTTTTTTTAATATAGTATGAGCCTCAAAAACCTTGGATTTAAAGACCTTGTTTACAGGAGTATTTCAGGCACAACATCTGTTAGTCATGGGTAAGCATGTCCCTTTGCATGTATTACCATTTAGGGCAGTAGAAAGATGTATCTGAAATTAAAAAGCCAAATTTAGCTATAACTGAATAAAAGAGCCAGCTAATATTTTGTGTATTTATGGAAGAAAATAGGGAAATTAGGGTAAAGATTACTTCAGATGAAAACAGACAAGAAAACAACTGCAGTAAATGTGAACTAAATAATTTCTTTCCTATGCCATCACATTATTTTTACAACTTTGTGGTTTAACAAGGCCTATATCTTATTTTATTACTTTAATGGCTGCTTTTTATGTTTTGTCTTGTACGAGGGTCTTTTCTCAAAGCCTCCCCACTGCAGTGCATGTACACAGAAAGAAGACTTGCTAAAGTCAGTAAGATTAGTCTCAGCTCATGGCAAGATCTCATAAAACAGGGCAAGAAAGAATTTCAGAAACTCATCCATGGGACCATTTTTGATGCCCAGCAGCAGCTGGATACTCTTCCAGACCACCAATAAAGTGGGTTTGTAAGAGATAAGTGTATACTCTGTATGGACACATATTTACCACAAGGTATGCATAGAGCAACTCTCAGCACATTCTGCACATATGGCACTTATCCAAGGGACAGTCACGGCACAATAACTTCCCAAACCCTCTACATCGCTTTTCCACTTCCCAAAAATCAACTAAACCAAGGGCTTGTCCAAAGAGAGACTTGTTCACTTACATCCTTGAAACACCAGAATACAGCTCACATCTTTACACAGCACCAGCACAGTGGGTCTGCTCTCAGGGACTGGAATAAATAGAAATTAACCTCGTACAGGTGATAATGAAGGAGTCAGAGCTGCAGCAAATCAGGCAAAGAATGGCTCAGGTGCTGCTGGTGGTCCCAAGCAGATACCTCCACCCCAAACAACTCATTATTCCTTTGAAGTTCAGGTGCAAGCCTTGTTAGCTCTGGACTATGTCCAACACTCCTTGCCATTAGCTGAGCTGCAGACTATCTGGACTTTGCTTGGGGTTGGCTGTGAGATAAGAACTCTCGGTTCCTGCAGTTTTGCTCGGTTAAAAAAGAGCCAAGTGCTCTTAGGCTTTTTTGCAACTGGGTCCTCATGCTTTGGTCCCTAATAAAAGATGTTCTTTTTCTGCTTTGCAACCAGTCTACTCTTGGCCTTTTATTGTTCTGCAGAAAGAGAAATGTGCCATAAAATGCGCGTAGGCAGGGTATCAATTTCCTTGTATTGATTTTTGAATGAAAGAATTGTTCATTTAATATTTTTGTTTGATTACTTTATTAAATGTATTGATTTGCAGCACAACCTTACAGAAAAAATAGGATGCCTGTGACTCATACCTATTCTTCAGCAAGAATCCCCATTAGATAATACATTATGCTAAGAATTACAGCTGCTGAGGCTTAATTATGATTAATTTATTCCCTCCCTTAGAGTGGATTAAATTTAATATTTGCAAGTGTTTTAATCCTTTCTAGATAAAACAACTCTGAACTGTCTGGAGTACGGATATGTTATAAATTAGGGTAGGAATAAGTCTGCTTTACTAAAGTTGTGTTGTAAATGACAGGAAAGGATTACTGACAAGTAACAGATTAACATTTCAGAACTGTATATACTGTGTTGGGATATGGAAATGAAAAGACTCATGCAACCAAATCAACACAAGCACTTTGAAAAAGGAAAATCAGTATCATTACATCTAGTCTGCAGACAAGAAACTTAGGTAGAGAAATGAACATCTTGGAGGCTGCCAGTGCCAGAATTTGGACCCTCAATCAGTTTGCTCTCCCCTTCTCTCCCCCTCATTGCACATACCCTGTGCGGGGGCACAAGCAGAAGCACCCAGGTGTCCCCCCAGCCGCTACAAACAGGCAAGTGTACGAATAATCACAGACGGTACAATAATTGTCCTGATCCAAACCTAGATATCAGAAGAATAATGGCCTTGGCATGAGCAAGGTGTTAGTGGCCTTAATGTTTGTAATGGTAAAGCTGAATTCACGTGGCAGAATAAAACATGGAAGAAATGTAACTTTTCAGAACAAGTTGGTCGGTTTGCAGAGCAGAGTACAAGCTGGTGTTTGAAATAGCAAGAAATTCGACTTAGATTGCTAAGGGAGCTCTACCGGTCCTATGTTCTTACACTCCTCATTAAAATATTCAATTAGAGTTTGAGTTATACTAATGCCTACTTTTCTAGAGTTCTTAATTAAAAACCCTGGAGGAAAAGAAAAGAAAAAAAAAAAAATCACCTGATCCCAGGTATCTTAAATCCAGATTTAGTTCTACCTATAAAATTTAACCTTTATGCCTTTTGTGCAGAATTAGGTGCCAATAAATGGAGGAATTCACAGCTATTTCTGCAATGTGCAGAAACTGTGGGCCGACAGTGCCTAGAGTTAAAAATTACAAGCAGAATTTGTACTTTTGAAAGCCATGTTGTGCCTTTTCCAACTAAGTTGTATCCTGAAACCAGTTCTCTACATGAATATCTTAGAAGAGTTCTTCCCCTTCTGCTCTTTAAAATACATTTCATTGCTAAAAATTGCTAGAATTTTGGGTAAGAGAATACTGCTGGTATAAAAGGGTAATTCAAGCAGATGTTTCAAAAAGTCAGTACAGTATAAAAATACTGAAGATAGAGCCTGCATTTTTTCATGTTTATTGAACAATGACACACGTACAAACCACAGTACAGCATTCATTTGCAATTCTATTAAGTTAATAAATTTAATAAATAGACTGAGGAAAAGCAAAGAAGGGAGTAATGGGGGCGCATCAATAATAAAATCAAATGCATCAGATGAGGAGTTTGTCAACAAGGCAGAACTATTTAGTGTCATTCACACCATTACGTGCATTTCTGTGTGCTGGGGTACTCCAGCTCTGTTCGGAGACACCCAGAGCCCCACAAAGATGCTGGCTGAGTGTCCATGGCTTTTGCTGAAACAGGTTGCTCAGCTTTATTGAGATATTTGGCTGTTTGCAGAATTCTTTATGCAAAAAGAAATCAGGCAAAGGGTGCTTAATTTGAATGTTGCATTTCTCACTTATCACCTGGGCTGGGTACGTCTGCTCTGCCGACCACGCGTGGCACTGCTGGTGGGGTCCCCTGCTTCTCTCCTGTGCATGTAGAGCTCAGTTTAAAAATCATTTCCAAGAACATAAGAGACATTTTTACAATCGCAGGTCACTCAGGGATATCTCAGTGCTTTCTGAGACTTCTCCCAAACTCTTTTTGACGATCAGGTTACATATATGGGCACTGAACCAGCAAGCCTGGCTCTGGGAGGGGTGAATATTACGCTGGAGCCCGGGGGTCCCAGGTACCCAAGGCTGATGAGCGCAGGGCCAGCCATGGCGGGGGATGTCACGTCACGTCACGTCATGTCACGTCACTTTCACTTCTGTCATCTGCTCTGGAAGCTGCGATGCGAGCAGAAGGTGGGAGGTTTGCAGGAGCTGCCTGCCAAAAACTCGATGGAGATAACCGAAGCGACTGTGTTCAGTCACCTCCTTACACGTTGTCCTTGCCCGTGCGATGTCTCTCTCAGTGGCCTTGCTATTTTTACATCGATATATGGCTTTTGATTAAAAGAAAGGAAAACTGAAGTTTTACAGTGGCTGATGTTAACGCAAGCCCGGTGAGCTGGTATCAGCTTGCAGAGAGTGACAACCGACGTGGGCTGCAGCAGCTCGCTGGGGCCGGCGTCACTGGGAAGATGTCCCCTTTTCCACAAAAATTGTGATTTCTAAGGAACGATTTATTCACTTGCCTTTTATACAAATTGTGGACAATTTACTTCGTTTCCTAATTTTGCTCCATTTGTTTTCTTTCCATCTGTCCCTAACTCAGGACTTGATCTAAAAATAGAAAAGGAGCTAGTGTCCCCTAAGAGGGGAGAGGGATCCTGACAAATGTTTCCATAGCTGTAGTAAAACAGTATGCAACCATCAGCCATGTAAGTTATTCACAACAAACTGACTGATTTATTCTTTATTTGTCCTGAATAAATGCAGCGTATATATTGGCAAACATTTGTTTTAGAGCTACTGACTGCATCGCTGGGGATGGAAAGTTCTTGACGAAAAGGGCTTGTCTGGGGAGCACTGCTGAGGTATCATTTTTCCAAAGGTTTCCATTTTCTGGGTGTTTTAAAGAGCTGCAGCCAAAATAACTAATTTTACTTGCAATGAGGGTGATCCTCTGGTTTGAGAGTGTAAAAGATATAGCAACAGATGGATAGTCACTGTCTGGTTTTGTGAATCAGAAACTATACGTAGCTATAAATTAAGTCTTGGGATGTACGTGACACCGGTCGACAGGCATGAACCCCCAAAGCTCGTGGGCAAGCACCCCAAATGTCCTTAGCTAGTGAGTCCTGCAGCAGAGCCTCGCTGCAGAGCACCAAGGCACGCCGGGGATGAGGTGGTGAAAAGCTGAACAGCTGTTGCCCATGTTCAGTCTATTCTGTGGATAAACAAAGATTTAATTTTGCAGTAATGTTTAAACCAGCATCTTTAGAGTGAACATATGTTTATACTCATTATGCATATGTTTATTAGAGCTGGTCATAATGTTTTGACAGAAAAGTCCAATGAAAAAATGCAGTTTTGTCAAAACTGAAATGTTTTGCTGGATTGTTTCAATCTCTTCTTCTCAGTAATAGTAAAATATTTAACTTCAAGACAGTAAACATTTTGCTTTAATTTTCCTATCACAGTAGAATATTAATATTTAGTATAATGCTTCCTTATTATTGAAGCAAAACATTCCAGTGTTTCTGATTACACATTTTGGCAATCTTCTTTTCCAGATAATTTTTTTTAACATTTTTTTCTTCAAATTGGAACTATTTCCAAAATTTAGTCTGCCCTCTCCTGCAGAGAGCAATAGCAGTGCAGGGAGTCACTGTGGCACCTCTACCTGTTAGAGCACACAAGACAGAGGGGAACAACCCCTCCGTGAGACAAAGCTTTCCTGAAGTTATTTTCCCTGATTGAAACTGTTTTACCAGCTCTCATGATTTGATCAGAAGCCTCCTGCTCTGCGTTTTGTTTTGAGACCAGCTCCCAGTACCTACTGATTTATAGGAAAGTCAAAATGAAAAGGAAACACAGCCATCAACAAGACACATACATTTCTGGCCATTGTGGTTTTTGAATGAAAATAATCTAAAATATGAACCAAGAGGCTCAGAAACCAGAAGTCAAACAAAAAGAGCCCAAATGTATCACTTTTGAAAATCCTTATGTTTTTTTTAAGTCAGTCTCATGATTTTTCTTGGCTTTGACAGAGTATTTCCAAGGATCAGAGGCTGACAGTATTATAACCTTCCTTCTGTTTCTCTCAATGTGTGTTGCACTCAGAGTTTTTCTCTTTTTCTCTGTACGTGCTCCATTTTCTGCTGTCTGGAGTCCTGTGACAGCCAAATTCACCTCTTCTGCTACTAGAAAAGCCTATTTTACAGAAAGTTGAGTCTGCTCATTTTCCCTGTATCAAAGAAAAAAAAAAACCACAGTACTTTCATGCATTAAGTGGTATCACTTCACTATAGACCTGACCCTAACAAAGGGTGGGAAAAGCATCCTCAGAGCCAGGGCTGGATCCCAGGGAGCAAAGGAGGGGCAGAGTGAGGTGGTGGTGGTAGCAGCCCAAGTGAAAGGGGTCCTGCAGCATGGTCTGAAGGTCGTGCAATTGCCTAGCTTCAGTTTTAGTAGCAGTTACTATTATGGAATGCATAGTTCTCATGTAGTTTTTACCTGTATACTAGATAGAAACCTTCAGCAAATATAAGAGAGGCTTTTTAAAGCAAGAGCTGTCTTTGTCCCCTTTTTCATAGTACCTCACACTGTAGACCAGAGCAAACTACACTCCAAAGACTGCAGAAAACAAAACTAACCAGTAAATCAAAGGACAAGCCCTAAAGGGTAATGCAGGTAGGAGAAGGCAGGCACACAACACAGTACCCCCACCTGCTCCTCAGGACCCCAGCGCTGCAGCCCCCATAGCAATTACATACAGACAGCACAGCTCAACCAAATCACCATTTAGATCACAAGAAGATAAACTCTATTTCTTGGAGGTCTGCAATCTGAAGAGAACAACAGAGAGAAGAACAGCATCAGAAGTATAGTCATTCCAACAACATTGCACCTGAAGGGTTCTACGAGCAGACTAGCACCATCAGGAGAAACAAACAGGAGATCCAGTAGAGCTTCCTAACCATCCTCCCTTGCACTGACCATAATAGCTAAGAACCTACCACTGAGACCACCAAAACCACCATCTAGTCTGTTTTAAGCATGTTAGGGGAAGAAGAAAGCCTTAAATATCACTTCCCCCCCACCTGATGGGGTATTCCCAGGTGCTGGCACTGATAATGGAGGTGGTACCCAGCTGGCATGGCTCTTCTCCAAGGCTGCCAAAGTAGAGGGGCCAGGTAGTGGCTTTCTCCCTTTTCCAGAAAGGCTGTTGAGGAGGAAGAGGCCTGGAGATGTTCTCCCCCCCACCCCCCTGACATGGTACCTGCACAGAGTAAGTCCTTATAATTTTTGTGTTTTTATGAACTTTTCCAAGTTTTTTAAATCTAATTTTTGAGAGTTTAGCTCAGTTCTCTTTATTTTATGGGTCAATTCATGCACCTGGTGTTTTCTGTAGTATGTGAATGGGAAAAAAAAAAAATTTCTTTTTTTTTTTTCATTATTCTGCTTATGATGGAGGAGTGTGCTGGAACTACATAGAAAGAAATTTTCTTGATTTTGTGGTGTTAATGTTTGCTGTGTGTTTTGTGTTTTTACCAGGTCAAAGTCAGTTATAGGCTGCAACTGTTTCAGCTACTAATACTTAGTGTGGGTTGAAGTGCATTTAGTGAAAAAAATTTTTTTTTTCTGTTTTTTAACTTTGTTATAAATGAAATAGAATATTTACTGTGCCTTTTGATTTATTGCCTATGTTTATTGTTTGCGTTTGAGAAGGTTCAAGGGAAGCCCCCCTAACTGCAGAGCACGTGAGGAAGGGAGCCCTGAGCAGCAGCACAGGCAAGTCCTGCTTCTGCAGCCCCGTGTCCTTACAGCGCCGCAGTGGGTCTTCTCACTTCACTTTCCCACAAAAAGCATGTGAGGAAGGGAGCCCTGAGCAGCAGCACGGGCAAGTCCTGCTTCTGCAGCCCTGTGTCCTTACAGCGCCGCAGTGGGGCTTCTCACTTCACTTTCCCACAAAAAGCAAGGAATGGCATGTATATATAAACGTAGATGTTCCTGTGAGAGCTAATGTTGATAAAATATTTTGGAGGCTGTAAAGTCCTGAGTGTTAGCTGCCTTAACTGCAGATACTGGTGTGAGTCTGGTAGCGCTCTGAAGAGTTGCAGTATATCAGAACTGGGATAGCAACCTTTGTCAAGGAAAAAAATGAGAAGTTTCCGTATGTATATCTGTGCTCTCGATGTGACAGTCGTATTTTAGTTTTGAAGCTAGTTACCAGCTGTGCAACGGGGTTTGGACGAGAAGGTTTTTAGTAACCTGATAGTCTTGGACATAAAGTATTTTATTTTCCTTGCTTGAGGGTATATAAGTTGAGAGGTACTGTGTATAACCAAGCAGCTAGAGATAAATTTAGGGATGCGTGTATATATATACACACTATTTTCAATACAGTGACTATAATGATAGTAGAACATGTGGCCTTGTATCCGTTTAGGGCTTACTTCCAACAATCATACAAGTGTATTTTTCAACCTGACCTCTTTGTCTTTCTTCTCTCCCCCCTTTGCCATATAAAACTTGGCTTGAAGAGTGTAGATCTCGACAGGGCTATTTCTACTGCCTGCAGTGGGGTCTGGACCAGCCCCAAGGGGAGGGTGAGCAGAACAGAATAGGTCCCCAGTGGGTAGGGGGTGAGGGACTTCCTTTCTTTCCCAGCAATCACAAAGCACAGCCTCCTCACCTGTTTGTTTTTGCTCTTTCACTCCTGCAATTCAATAGCTATTGTCAAGCCATAAGCCAGCGGCACGCAAGCCGTGTATGAAACTCTGCAGATGGGCAGAGCAGTTGATGTGTTCGCGTGGCAGCAGCTCTGCAGGTGGACCTTTATTTGAGACAGAACAAAGCCCTGAGAAACAACATCCCTGTGTTGGTGTCCTAGCTGAAAACTTTGCTTTCCTTCCTTGGGGCAGCCTGGCTCCAGCATCCTTTCTGGGCACAGGATCCCTGTGGGTTGCTTGGGCCATGCAGTGTTCTCCCTGCCCCAGGACTGTTCTGTGTCTAAATGTTTTAACTATCTTTTTTGCTAGAGTTCAGTTCTGAATAAAGCTCTGGGTTCCTACTTCTTCTAGGCATGTGGATAGTGCAATTGAGGTGCAAAAAATTTGTGCAACAATTGGAAGAAATGTTAAATTCTAGGCTTTTTCCATAGTATTGGAACAAGGGAAAAATTCACCGCAAATAAGCGAAATACATAGGTTTTTTGCAGGCTTCAGCTACCTTCTTGTTTCAGCTCTTTTTACTTGAAAATGAGTTATTCTCTTTGGTTTGGGAGAGAAATTGCACTGTCAGGAGGGTACATGGCTTACTGTAGCTAAGCCAACTCATTGAATGACAGAGCAATTTGATCAAGTTGACTTAATTGAAATTGTGCATTGACAGCACAGGGAATGTGTCTCCAGTGCTGTATGGGTCAATTTGGAAATGATCCTGACAATCAGAATGTGCTCAATATCCAGACTGAATGTTTGGTCAGGGTTCTGTTAACCACTCTAATAAATACTCACTGGATACAGCTTGTTAAAAGTAAATACTGACAGAAGTTTACTCGGAAACTGCTTCTCTCTGTGTCCTGTGATCAGACTGGTATTAAAACAGCCGCTCCTTTAATTTCATGCTGGAGGATTACAGGTTGTGTCCAAAAATACCCTGCTATGGTGTTGCCTGCTAACCTGGGGGAGAGTAAAACGATGCAGAAACATGATCAGATGCTGATGTCTGATTACATCTGTCTGTCTGCAATTTCTGAAGACTTACCCTCCTCTTCATCCAGCTACTTCAGATTTGCAAATGTCCTGATATACCTTTGTCAGAGGATGCAGATCTGTGTGAAATTTTGTAACAGCCTTGCTGGCAAGGCATTTCATCTGTTAGAAAACTAAGCATGTAGTTACTAATTTGCATGTTCAAAATACTTCTAGTTACAATTTAAATTACTCAATTGTCAGAAATTTCATAGAGTGTCTTTAAAAGATTTTGAATTACACTATTTAAGGTCAGCACTTTTGTAAACAATGTTTGATTATCTTTTAAATTTCATGTCAACGTAATTTTAGTGGCCTCGATGCAGATCCCAGGTGTCTCAGTTTTTTCCAGTGAGACATATACTTTTATGAATATACATACCTATAGACGTGTACATGACATCACAAAACATACCTTCCCTTGCTTTACCCTGCCAGGGACTCAAGTCCTCTTGACCTGTTATTTGCAAGGTAGGAAGTCAGAGTTGTTTGCGTTTTCACTTATAAACAGAACTGTATGAAGCAAAACAAATGACAGACAGCAGCAGAGGAATTTGAAGGTAGCCAACTGCTCACATTTCATTTAAAGGTCAGGATCCAATTAGCTATGCTAATGTGTTAGCCAGCATTCCCCCCTGACAAGGCTGGGAGTTCTTCACATCATGTAATTCTTTACAGCGTCTGGGGCCTCTCTGAGGTTTCTTGTTATTGCAGAATAGTAAGAGATAAGAGAAGGCGCTTCTGATACTTCTGTATTTCTGTCCGTTCCTCCTCCTGCTGTTAACATACATCACACAGTGGGCGATTTCCCAGGGTCAGGTAGGCCAGGTGAATTGGAGATAGGAGTTTGAGAGCACGCTTACTGAGCTTTTCCCACTCCAGCAATGAGCAGGGACCCTAACAAGACTTATCCACAGATCTGAACGGGTGCCAATGGGAAGTGCAGGACAGCCTGAAGTGAGCTGACCTCCCGTTTGCCTCTCTGAACTCCTTGGCTGTGCCCTTAAGGCTTCCCAAGAGGCTCACTGCTAGCCCTAGCTCCAAAGGCAGAGCTGCACTTAAAAGAAGCAGCTGCAGACTGTTGCGTGGCATCGTCTGATGTAAGTTCGGACAAGTGGGACAACGAAATGTTTGCAGGGGCTCTTGCTTAGCCTGGTTGTAACGAAGCCCTCATTTATATCAGGCTTTCAAACTGCTTTGTGATTGCCAAGAGCTGGGCACAGGGTGGAGGTTTAGCGAGAACAGACTCAAGGGTCAGCGCATCTGACTACACCTATAAGTGGGGTTTTAGCTCCCAGGTTTATACTATACGTAGTTCACTGTAAAGGATCACATTTTTAGCATAGGATAGAGATGCAGCGATGTTCATATAGACGGCGGGTTCTTGGAAGGAAACCAGTAGCGAGACCAGATCAAGAGGCCTCCTTCAGACAAAAAAATAACATGGATAACTCCTTTATGCATGAGGCTTCTAATTGCTGCACTTAGTCCCTGTCAAAAATATCAGCTCACAAAATAACACCGCATAAAAGGTTATTAGGCTTTCTAACAGGGACTCTGACTGCAGATATATGCAGCTATCATGTTTGAAAGTAATTTGGAGGCCTTCAGAAAACAAAATCATTGTACACCAAGGAGCAGACTAGCTTTATAGCCTTTCTTCTATGGCATCTGCTGCAAAGGAACCTGGAGCAGTCTTCCTTCTTTCCAAAAAATAGAGATCTGAGGCTCTTCTCTTATTGGAGGTGCTTTCTGCTATTATTTCCAGAAACAATCTATCCAGATAACCTCACATTCACCCCACCTTTAACCACCTGTTTTAGAAAGTTAGGGCATTTTATGAATTTATATAGACCATGCCAGGACAATAAGAATGTAATGTTCCTGGAACACTACTGGTTCTCGCTGTGATTTTCTGTCTTGGCCAGTTGTACAAGAACTGGATACCTTTTGAAAAATAGTATAAAATAAAAATGCTGAGGAATGAGTAACACCATATAATTTGCAGAAAGGCTGAATTAATATGACTGACCATCAATTTGGCTTTCTCCCAATTGCATAAAAATTACTGCAGTGATTTTCATCCTCTACCATGTGGAGACCTCAGCTTAGTATGGAAGAAGATTGAAGAGCTGCTTCTCCAGGCCAGAGGTTTGCCTCTTTCCTCTGTTATGACATCTAAAGAATTAGCGTATGCACATGACCCTCCAACAGCGATGTCTGGTCCTCTAGTTTATCTCTGGTGTAATCGTGACTGATTTCTATTTAAGAGAAAATTAATAAAGGTAAGTGTTGTTTGCAGAGTGGTTTGGGTATGTAAAAACCTTTAAGAATCAAAAATCTGAGCCTACGCTAGCTGCTAATATTTTCCTCAGTTACTTTCACACTAGTGTGAAACTTATCACGTCAATTTTACACACCTAACTTTACACCTCAGCATCTTTCTTTAAGTGCAGAAAATGTAATACATTGCTGTATGAATATATTACAGATCAGTGCAATAAGCAAATACATTTTTTCCAGAAGAAATCCAAGACCTGCAGAGTGGTCTTAAATGTTTATCATCTAAATGACAACTATGACAAATGAATGGTTATGCAAAGAGAAAAATACGTTCTGAAATAATGGTGCAGTAATGTTTCTGGTACTGCTGGCACACTTGAGGTAGGGAAATAAATAAGTGAATATAAGCTAATGAGTTAGAACAGAGCAGTGCTCTGCTGTGGGTAACCCAGGTTGGTAGTCTTTTTCTGGTTAAACCTGCCTGTTAGAAACCAGATTTTGGAGTTCTACTTTGTAGTGGAAACCCAGGTATTAGTGCTGTACTTGTGTTAATGGGTAGAGTCTTTTCTCAGCTCAACAATGCCCAATCCTGGGCTTTCATAGATGCACAAGAACGTGAAATACTGATGTATAGAGACACACTTCGTGGAACTTTGTCATCAGAAATCTGTAGTCTTCATAAATTTTATGCAAATTGTGCAGCTGGTATGGTAGGTAGTGAAAGAGTTGTGTTAAAGGCTATTTTCAATGGATTTGGAATGGTCAGGTTTTGATGATGGACATATTGTCCCTTCAGGAATGTAATCTGGAGAATTACTACCTTGATAATCTGGAGAATGACCAGTGATGCACAAAACTCTTTGAAGGATCCTGTTAGCTTGTCTGTAATAATGAAGCTCTTGATAATTATTGCAAAGTCCTTTGGCCATGATATTCCATCCTGGTCATAAGAGCATCTAATGAATAGTAGAATTAGAGCCTTAACAAGCATAAGTGAAGGCTAGAGAACACTTTGGAAAACAAGATCATCTTTTCATTAAATTAAAAACAAGTATTCTTTTCTAAAAATAATAGAATAAAGGATTTATAGAATGAAGGATTTGTTTTGATTCCAGCTATTCTGTGGCCTTATTTTAGTCATTTGACATAAAATAGATTCACTTTGAGTGTATGGATTCTTGGACAATTCATTGCAATTTCATTTTGAGAGCACAAAGAGCTTGATGTAATTGTGTGGAGAATATATATATATATGTGGTTGACTTTCAGATACCGGGATGACATAGACTAAATGTGCATGTTGACAGGATGATGTGCACTGTGATTAACTCACTGCACAATAGTAAAACAGAGGTATTGGTAACAAAAGCACAAACATCCAAAAGTTGTATCAGCAGGCTAAGTAAAAAGGTATTAACTTTAAAAATGTAGGGCCTTCTGCTATTTATATGATTTGGATCAAATGAAGTTTAACCAGTTTTCAGCAGCACTTTTCCAGTTTTCCAAAACTACTTTTTTCCTTCCAGAAGCATAGAGAGATCTTCTCAGCCATGGAAGGTTCTCTCGGAACAAAAGCGAAGCGCTTCTGCTTTACGGCGGTAGTCCGCGTTACAAATTAAGAAGGAAAGCAGGACTTTAGCAGTTGCAGATGGAAAATTGAATGGGGACATAACAGAGACCTTGAGACCTGTGTTCTCTGCAGAGCTGTTTGATTTACCTCAAATCATTACCTCTATAGATTGTGCTGTGTAGAGAAATAGATTCAAGGTCAAACTTCGATGGAGGTGACGTCTATTTTTAAACAGCACAGATGGCATGGGCTCCCTGTCTAGTGCTCTTCTCCCTGCATGTAAATTCAGGACTTGTTTGGAGTAAAACCCTGGCGGTGCATGGTCAGAGGTGGTCAGGACGCTGCGTGCTCACCCTAAGCTCCGCACGCAGAGAGGACAGCCTGTGCCAGCCTGGGAAGCGAGGGCTCTGGGCAGTCTGGTCACCCGCTGTCGGAGACACATGTTTGTATATACTCTGTCAGAAACTAATGAAGCTGCATTGTTAAAAACGATTGGTTTTCCTCCCTTTTTAAAGTATATCGGTTGGTAGCTCTGGGACTTCATTTGTCTCTGGACTGAAACCACTTTCTGGAATGCACCCTTAAATATTTCAAAGTCAAATTAATAGGTGCATTAGTTTTTGTGCCAACACTTCGCAGTTCTGTTCAATTCTGTCCATTTTCTTTGTGCTTTCTGAGAAAGTGTTTTAATTTTCTGTTTTCCCTCCATTTTCCTTTTCCTCCCTTTCAACCTACATCAGTTCTACAGCATGTTCCTCAAACCTACTGCCCAAGATATTTTGCATCTGGCACTATTGATTTTTGCGGCATTGGCTATGACTGATGTTCAGATAATGTAAGGCTACTGTTCAAAAAGAGATGTTTGTTTTTCTTTAACCCTTTACAGGCTCATTCTATGCCTACTCAAGGAAAGGTGTTAAATGTGAGATTTGCTTTCTGGGTCAGTGTAAGAGAACACCCTGTGCAGGTTGCTGGTGTATTTAAAGAGCACTTCATGCTCTGTGGAGAGTACGTGGTGCTCGTTGGTGATTAGCAGCGTATAGTGTTACGGGTGGGATTTCACTGAAGGAAATTCTACAGCAGCATAAAGGAAAGCTTTTATGTATTTAACATGGGGACCATAGCTAGCTTTCATTAAAACATCTCTATTTTAAATGACAACATTTCACTGCCTACAGTTACTTTATGGCTCTGTTCAAAATGCATTCAGGTTGTAAAACATTGGAAGATTATTTGAATAGTTTTCAGGTCCCGTTCTGAGGTCCCGTTCTGACTTTTTTCAATTCCCGGCACACTTATGGCTTCTTCAGAGGCTGGGGAGGACTCGATGTCAGCCTGGTACCAATTTGCACTCCTGGGAATTGTTGTTTCAAGTGCAGCAAAGAGATGCTGTGGAGAAAACTCGTTTAACAAGGCAAAGGTGGAAATAGTATAATGATAGGCAACACAAAAGTAATTGGTAAAGGGTAGATACATGGAACTAGCAAAGATTCTTAAGAAAACAGTTGGAAACTTGTAACCTCATTATCTACTTGGATTAGTTGTGTAGATGGCCTGTCCTGTTGCCTTCATGCTTGTCTCAGGACAATTGATCCCCCAGAAACCGTTTAACTGCTATCATGGTAGATGTGAAATGTTTTTGCTGGGTTGGTGTGGGTCTGGTATGGAAAGCTGGCTGAAAACTTGGGATTGGAACTAGTCCTAACCTATTTTGGTTTGTAACAACTGGTCTGGAAATGTGAAATCAGCAGCATTTCTTCTCCTGGAAGGGAAAATGTGTTTGAGAAGTCTGGAAACAAACTGTTCGGTTTAAGCTGTCCTTCCCTGTGCACCGCTTACCCAGCTGGTCGCTTGTCCTCATCTCAGTGAGTGCTCTTCTGTCCTACGGAGGCCCAGCAAGAGTTCTCCTTGGGTGGGAAGGGTGACGGGGGAATAGAGCTGAGAGCTCTGTTAGCACCAAGGGCTGATGAGGATGGCTGTTCTCCTGGGAAAACTGTTCCAAAGATGAGGATCAGGAAAATTTAAACACATAGTAAAACCTGTTCTTTTTCTTCTGATGTCCGCATTCTGTATCTATAAAAGGAATAGCTCAATTGAAGAATTCCTTAAATTTTAATGGGTTCAGTGCTGTTAAACTTACGCCAAAAAATACTGCATTGAGAGTTTCTATATCAAGCACAGTCATCCTCAGAAAGCATTTTGTTCTCTGGTAAAACTAAAGCAGGTTTTTCAGCTTAACGCTGGCATCTAGTATCTGCAAAGCCGCATTGAAAATTTCAAATTAAATAATGTTAGTCATGTCAAATTTCTCTGCCTGTAAACAGACAGTGCAAATAAGGCACTACTTAAAATTATTTTCTTCAGTAGGTCAGAAGAGGTCAGCCTGGGACTAAGGGAGCTTGCAGAGTTAGCCTTGGGCAAGTTGTCAGGCTGTACAGCTGGGACATGGCTATGTCTAGAAAGTGAAACTAACTCCCACCATCAAGTGCTCATCTTGAATATCTTGAGGGCAGGAATGTTTAGCTTTAGAAACTGGTGATCACATTGGTATTTATGAAATGTAATTATAAAATATGACTATGTTTTGGAGACTCAGACCCTGAGAGTTTCTCTTCCAACCATGTTCTTGATGCTTTGGTTAATATGCCGGTGTGATGAATGGGATATCTGGTTTACAATTCACTTGAAACCATTAGTTTTCTGCTTGCTGTTCCACTTAGCCAGAAGTGCATTGGTTTCCATCAGACTGGCTTTCCAACCAGAAATGCCATTGGGTAACTTCTTTGTACACTAAAACTACAAGGAAAAGTACTGCAGAAAGACTGACACTTTGTAAACACTATCTTCCTTTTTCAATTTAGCCTGTTTTTTTGCCCTGCCATAAAATCGCTGAAATGCATGGACACAGGGAGGATGGAGTCATTGGAATATCATGAGCCAAAGATGTTTTCAGTGAATGCAAAACATATGGGACTGCACTTAAGCTGGTGCATATAAGCAAGTGTGCCAATACTAGCAGATTCTATAAATTTTCTGGCAGTACCAGATTTTGTAAGTTGTTGAGCCTTTACCATGTAAGTTGAAGGCCTAAAATTCAAGGAAAGAACGAACTTTGAACATTATAGCACAGGACTGATGTGACTGTTGCTTGAAAATTTCTTGATGGATAGTACTGCAATAGGAACACAATTCACGCTGTCTCATGCACAAAGCTCAAGTGAAATCAAGTTAATGTGACATTAATCAGGATTTCTGCTTTCAACATGTCTAAAGGACCATCTTGCTTAGCACTGACTTCTCTTGGAGTAAGGGAAATCTACTGAAACATGTTTCTATGTAGAGACGTTGCTGCCTATGTGAAGTGCTGGCAGGAGCTAAAGGTTGTTTTCTATCAAATTTAACTGTTCTCTAAGAATATGCTTAGAAAAGACAGTTCTCTGAAAATGTGACAGGCTTTGGTTTCCATTCCTGTGTCAAGCAGAGCTGTATAAGCAGCAGGAGTGTTTGCCTTGGACTCTCAACTGTAAAGAGAATTTCTCAAAAACTGTGGTTATGGGTACGTTCTAAAACATTTGCTTATGGTGCCACAACTAATTAGTTGCGGAGTAAGTAGAGTGTGGTGACTTTTTCTCTAAATATCAGTTCAATTTTGGATTCTCTTTCTAGAAATTATGAAAGAATTGACTTCCAAGAGTAATATCACTTTACGAATGTTTCAGACAAGTCCTTGAAGATGTATGTGGGGAAAAATAATTTTCTTTTAATTTTATTTCATAGTTAAAGGTCTAAATTGTTAGACCAAAAAAAGGAGTCTTAACAGCACTGTAGAGCTGGTTTTGTTCTTTAAATGTCTGGATCTGAACCCAAGACCTCATTAGTAATAATTCTGTCTAAACTGCATTACAAGTTGTTCTGAGCAAGGAGGATTTATCTTGTTTTAATGCAACTAGAAGAATAGGCTATTGCTACTCAACAGTTAATGAACCAGTAAAACCTCTTAAAACCAATGTATAACTGCTGCTTCTCTGCTGTGTAGTCAGCTTTGCCCAGAGTGACACTCTCCAGCTGTGGAGGAGGTTGAGCTATAGCCTTTTGATTCTATTTTTGCTCTTCCCACTCTATCTCAATGTAGAAGGCCAACAGGAGAGAATTTAAGGTCCATTACTTATGGTAAAATAGTAAGACATGTTCAGCTGTTAATCGCCTGCAGCATAGTAGCTCATGGAGGTACAAATGAGATTGGGGATTCTTGTGTCTGGCACTGGTGTGGATAAGATGCAGCCTTGTTCTGTGTTGTTTGAAAAATGGAAAGGGGAAGACTAGAGTGGCTGGCAGAAAATTTTTATGGGCAAACAGAGCTTGACCATGATTAAAGATGCCTTCCAGCAACATCTGGGGATTGCAGATTGCCCTGTTTGACCCCAACCCCTCCACCTGTTTGTCTTGTGTTTCTGCAAGAAGTTAATGCTCCTGGAGAAGGGTGAGTGGGAATGTAAGTGGGTTGTTTCTTTGCAGCCATCAGACCTGTTAGCTTAAAAAGGGATTTAAATTCATACGCCAAGTATTCAGTTATGTTAAGGCCGGTACAGCATACCTTCTTTTTTGCTGTCTTTTACAAGAATGACCCTCCCAAGCCAGCCTTGTGAACTGAGCGTATCTTTCCGTGTTCTTTGCAGCAAAAAAATTACAATGTACTGCTAATTATTCAGCCTTCAATAATTATCAATGCACAGTACTGACAGTAAAGTAAAAGAAACCCTGAAGAAGGACTGGTGAGACGACAGCTCTTTTGGCTTGGTGTAGCCGCTCTGCAGCGCTTATGAGTTATGTACGAGCAACCTATTTGCTGTGTATGCTTGTAAGAGTTCAATCTGCACGTTAGGGCTCAGATGTTTAAGCCACCCTCACTCCTGGATTTAGCTAGGGGAAAAAATGGGCTAGCACAAACAATTTTAAGTTAGTGGCCCTCTCCAAGCCAAAACTTGCCTATTTCAGCAGGTAGATGAGAACGTAAGAGTTGGCATTCCTTGATTTGTATGTATTGATTCCTTTGTAATGTATTTAAATTATATTACTATAATATCCTGCAGAACTACTAACTGACTGTTACAAAATGGCACAGCCGTTAACTTACAATAAATCTCAATATATTGTATTTGTTTATTCTGTCAGACTTAGTCCTGGACTAGTCTGGGTCCCCTGGGTACATCTATGATGGGAGATTCAATTCTTACTCTTCCTCAAATGCAATTTGGGCTTCTGAGGCATTCTAATGTCATGCTTTGCCATCACTCTTGTGTCTGGCAGAAAACGTGAGATGACCTTTCTGTCAGTGCTTCAGGAGGCTTTGAGCTTCATAACACTTTTCATCTGAGGTCTCCGACCACGTTGTGAAGACAATGCAAAGCCTCATGGCACCAGTCAGTGTTTTAGCACACAGCCAGTCTCTCAGGTGTGAAAATAACCTTGGTATTCGTCCCATGCTTGGTAGCTATAACCATCCTTAGTATGCAAAGGGATGTTACTGCACAGACTCATAAAAGTAGCGTTGTTAAGATAAAGGCTTGATGACATCATTTTCTACTCTCCCTAATGTTATAATCCCCTACTGGGACTATTTCCTTAGGACATGAGTGTGTCTAATGAACTATGGAAAAGTCTTGGTTTCCATAGTCTGTTTTCTTTTTTTGGGTCTGAACACTGTTGTGGTTTTGTTCTGAACCCTGTCCTTGCATTTGGGCCAGACCTTGCTCTGGGAAAGAGAAGATCTGGAGAGTATCTCCTTCGTGTGCAAAGAGCCTGAACAGCAGGACTGGCTGCTCTGAGGTGTGGTCTTGGACTGGACAGGGTCTCCGTACAAATGCATTTTTCAGAACTTCTGCTAGAGCTGCTCTATAAATGTCAGAAGGTTGTAAAGCCACAGGCTCCTGACTGTACAACTTCACTTGAGGGTTAGGCTGGAATATGATGAGAGCATTCCTGTCCACGCAGAGATAGCTGTAATAACAAAAGGCAGCAAAGGCTGAGTTTGGCAAACCGAGCTGGTGTGTCACATAAATGTTCTTCTCTTTCAATAGCTGTGTGCCAAGGGACTGAACAAAGCGTTCATTAATTTAATATTTTTTGCGTATATTTTTGCTTCAATTTAGTTTTTCTTTCATATTTTGATAAAAGCCAGAGATTCCATGCTATATTATGAATATGGATTTGTAGCCAGTAGCTATGTGGAAAAATCAATACGTTCCCAGTTCAGTCCCAGGTGTTTCTGCTAACTGGGAGGGCAGAAGAAGTCCACTGCCATGAATGTATTCAGCTGCCTGCTGATTAAAACGGATGAGGACAAGATGACTAAATACTGCAAGTTGAAGAAAAATTGTATTCATTTGGGTTATGTATTGCATGAATTGCATGCTTCAGTTAAATATGAACTGAAATGAGAAAATATCAGGAATGCAAGAGGAAATAATACTTCAGAGCAAAAATTGCCAATTAAAATATACTGCTGGATTTGTTACACACCTTTAACAAATCCATGTAAATAGACACTTTCTTTGACAGATCAGTGAAAAATAACCTACCCTGAAATGATACTCATTGCTCAGCTACTTGTCTGCAACTGAGTCTTCTAATGGAAAACATGTGAAATGTGTTTACTGAGGGAACAATGTAAAGTGATAGCTAAAAGTGTGTAACGGACAAAGCTGAGAAGAGTATAGAAATAACAATGAGAATGTATTTTTAAAGCTGCAAACTGAGGCTCTGATCAAAAAATCCCTGGCTGTCGTGCAAGAATAAGTGATAACGCTTGTCTGCATTGCAATCACAAATTTCATTTTGGACATAATGAGTTGAGATGTTTCTCTAACTCTCTGAGCCAAAAGCAGTGCATAGTTGGATTTAAAATAGACACCACTCTGAAAGGGCCTAGAACTCTCCTTTGCATGCTGTCACATCTTGGAAAACATGTCAGTTATTTAATTTGTCATCTGCTAATTAATTATTTGCTAAGTGAAATTGAAGACAGTTGTATTAGCAAGCTGCCCAGAATTATATCATTATTTGAGATAATTTGGGTTATGATGCATTAGAAGGGCTAGGTATATAAAGCTTATGTTTCATAGGGGTGGAAAAAATATTAATCTTGCATTCTTCCTTCCCAAAAGATTTCATCCAACTGCCAATGTCATCAATAGGATTCCGTCAGCTCTGGGTATGATTACCAAAGCTCTGGCTGAAATCACGGGAGGCAGAAGTTCAATTCTCTGCCCTTACTGTCTTGTAATTGGAAACTCCCTACCTAAGACTCAGTTACACCTGGACCTGAGAACTTTTCAGAGCCTGTTGGATTTCTCCTAGAAAGAATATTTTAAAACAAATTTATGTCAACTATATGTCTGAATACCCACTCTCCTTCATCCATGGCAGAGCAGTAACTTGTTCCTTGCTGAGCAGAGGTCTTGGGTGCATGCTGGACTTACTGCTCCTGTGAGATGCTGCTGGGTATAAATACCCTCAAGGAGCGTAAGCAAGACCGTGTTTTGTTAACTACTCTTGGGCTTTAGATGAAGTGGAAAATCCACTCAGGACGTGGCTCTTTCTGACTGAGATCAGATTTTAAATAACTCCCTTCTAGTAAAAGAAACATCTTGTGTTAATTGTTCAAGACTGTACTTAACGTATGGACCGATTGATGCTATTTGTTTTGATTGCAGTAGCCTTGAGTGCAACAAAACAAGACTGGATTTTTACGGTCTTGAGGGTGGGCAGAGCTGTGCTGTACAAGCACAAGGGCTATAAGCTCTGTTCTATGCTGCAGGCAATATTGCACTTGCGAAGCTATTCCTTTATGCTGTAGCAAATGGGGTCAGAACATAGCCCTGCTACTGAAATTGATATAGCTGTGAAGATTTATGCTACCTGTCCCTTCATAGGGTTGAACTCTGTCTTTTTATCACCATAGGTTGTACAGCATCTTTGCAAGTGACTGTAATTTGCTGGGCACTCTGGATTTAAGACCTAAGCTAATGGCTTGTTTTGACATTGCTGTCTCTTGCTGAGCTTAGTTTTGAAGACCCTGATGTTTTTTCTGTGGATCTTGAATAAATCAAATTGTGTTGAGCAGAAATATAAAAAAAGGTTGTGAAAGGGAGAACAAACTAAGAGAAATCTATCCCGTGGAACTTTACTGCTGTTGACAGTGCTTAAGGGCAGCTTTAGCAGTGTCTGAGAACATCTCTGATTTACGGGGTGGGCAATATCTTAAAAAGCTTACTCCTTTGTTTGAAAACACTTGTTCAGGGAGTCTACTCAAAAAAAAAAAATAAATAAATAAAAAGAAAGGGGTGAGATTTGACTCAGGGTTTTATCAGCCTTTATTGACTTAGAGTATACAGTAATGCTGTAAGGCTACACTGGAAAGATATGAAGTGAGTCAACAGATTTTCTACATGGATAATTATAAGATATTTTTTAAAATAAGTCTTAAACTCTGGTCTTGTTTTCCTTTTTTGGGTGGGGAGGAGCCTGCAAGCTGTAAAACACAAGAGAAATCTCTCTTACCAGAGGTCATATTGCTGGCATCAGTGGTCATCTTCTCCTGTCAGATTTACTGCCACAAAATGGTTAGTCCAGAACCAAAATAACTGAATCTATGGGAAAACTTGAAAACATTCACGGAGCTGCTGCAGCATGCTGAGGAAAGTTAGTGCTGAGTAGGGCTAAAGGGGGAAAGCGGTTTAGTTTCACTTTTTCTTTTTCCCAAGAAGGGGAAGAAAAAAGTCTGCAGTTTTTTCGGTATGTCAAAACAGCACTTGTGTGCTCGCAGCAACCGATAGAAAATGGAGCTGTGTGAATTTGTTACAGTAGGAAAAGGATTGATGCTGCCAAACAGATGCCCAGGAGCTTTCCTCCCCTGTGCCAGAAGTTGGTGCCCAGCTGAGATCCCAGGGACTGGGGTCGCCCGCAAAGGGTAAATTCCAGAGGTTATACCCAGAGTAACTTTCCAGGAGCTTGACGAGTAGAGAATGATCCAAATCGGAGTGGAGGGCTGCAGGGACTTCTAATACCCTGTCAATCAAGTTGCCCTTTCATTTTATAATCCACAGAGGCTGTGAAAGAGAGTAAAAGAATAACGCAGGCAGAGACTGAGCAGAGAGCACTGGCCAGTGCCAATGTGCTCTCACGACGTCCGTGACTACTTTAATTTATGCTCTTGTATAGGATATGCCGTTTCCCCTTTAGAGAGCTGCACACTAACCTCCGCGAGGCTCCTGCCCTTGTGCTGGTGTTACTGCATGAAACAAGTCTGCTGCTTTTACCACAACTATTGCAACTTTGCAAAGCAACGTTTAGAGGCAAAGAGGGCTTAATCAGGCAGCGTTTTATTGTTACTGTTTCAATTTCTATTAGACTTGGAAAATGTGTTTAAAATGGAGAGTATAAGGCTATAGAAATTATCTAGAGATAGGATAAAATGCTTTGACATTTTCTATTTAGCTCATAAAAAGGATTGAGTGGTGATTTAAATGTAGTCATTTTCCCTTTCAGAGAGAATTTTGGTACTTAAAGGCCTTTTTAATCTGCCAGAGAATACATAGTATTTCACTGGAAGTTGAAGCCATACAAATTGAAATTAAAGACTGGGCACATTTTTAATGCAATTTATTGATTATATCCTAGAACAAATTGCCAAGGGCAATGAAGATACTTAAAGGCTGAGAGTGTATTACCCCAAGAGTAGAATGTGTATTAGCTAAACACTAGCTTAGGCTTAGTCAAACCCAAGTATATTATTCAGTACAATGGATAACTGATTGAAGTTCACTCTTCTGGTATACAGAAGACCAAATTAAATATTCTAACATGCTTCTCTGAATACAAATTCTGTGGCTATTAGCAAGCAAATACTACCTGAGCCAACCTTGGCAGGCATGCTTTGAAAAGCTCTTGTATTTCTCTTCCTGGTCCTGCTTCCTCTAAGTTATAGCTTTGTTTTATACAAATATTTGTACATAATGTGCATGCAAATACATAAAACTGAAGGAGGTTTTTCTCTGTGTCTTTGGGTGTCTGGCAAGGAACATGACCACATGAACTGATTATGCAGAAGATGAAAGATACTTATTGTAACATCAAGGTTTAGCTAGAGTAAGAAAATCCCTTTACAGAAGTTGCATATTCTGCTCCGTACTTAAACGTAGGTGTGATGATGTGATAAGGTGTAGTGTTTCTGTGGCTAAAGACTATTTAATTCTGTCAGCTTTATCATACCTATTTATTGTGATGCTTAGGGAAAAAAATAGCACTTAATTTCTTGAATAAAGACTTCTTGAAATCCACTTAACTGGTGTTCAGTGCTTTGGAGATGAAGGAAGTTATCATTAATTATTTTTAATACCTATTATTTATGTGTCTGATTTTTCTAACAAATATAACAGTTACAGAGCATTTATCAGGGACATCTGCAGATTCTCTTCCATAGTTGATATTGCAGGTCAAATTCCTTATTGTGTCTTTGGATCAGTGCAACACAACTTGAAATATTAAGTGGGATCTGAGTCAGATAATTGCCTTGGTGACCCTTTTTTGCCAGGCTAAGTTCTGGAAACATTTGATGTTAACTTATAACTCAAGATCTCAATACATAAGCACTTCAGGGTGAGTTGAACTCTTTCCTTCTTGGTCCGCACCTCCCC